>NC_092014.1:960144-965144 GCF_042242105.1 Pempheris klunzingeri
ATGAAAGTCTATTCTGTGTCTAAGTGAAGGCTTAGACACTTTCCATTCAACCAAATGAACAACAGGACTCTGGTCTCTACAGACCATTAGAGAGCAGCTACACCACAGGATAACTATTTATGTTCTCAGCAACCAAAAATAACGAAACTTTGCTGCCAGTAACAAACAAAGACTTTTATTTCTCCAGGTCCAAAAAACACTAAAGTGAAATGTAGGAGAAAAACACGTTTTCTTTAATTCCTTCTTACACTAAGTCGGCAGTCGACTGAAATCAAACATGGTTTCACAGCCTCATTTCATCCTCCAATCAACAACGGGCAACATGTCACATGACGGCTCTACAGTGTTGTGCTTGAAGTGTCTGTCAGGACGTCCTGAACAGGTTCCCTGTGGAGCTCCCGCCGAGCAACAGGCCCAGGAGACGACTCATCTAGTAAACAGGAAGTTAAACTACTTAAAAAAAACAGATTTGCTGATGTTTTGAGGAAGAAAACGCCCTCATTAGTCTAAACTTTACAACAGAGCTGAGACGATCGGCCCGTTAATTGATTAGATTGATTTACTTTTAAAGCAGAAATGCCAAAAGAAATCAGGTTCCGGCTCGGCTGCTTTTCTCTGCTTACCGTCACAAGTTGAGTATCTTTGGGTTTCACACTGTTGATCAAACAAAACGAGCCTCTTGGAGACGTCCCCCTGAGCGCTGGGGAACTAGAAAGAATAATCGATAATGAAAGTAACGCTCAGTCTGCTTTTTCAGAAAACTCCACAGGCAGCTTTGATCATCAGACTGTTAGGAAACACGTCCCGGCTCTCGTCTGTACAAAACATACTAATTACTACAAAAACATTTGTGTCCCTTGAAGATTTTTTCAGTAGCAAAAGCGACGTGACTGCCACCATGTTGGTTTGTATAAAAAGACCCTGCAGCAGCTAAATCTGTCCCCCCGCCCCCCCGCCGAATATTTACAACAGATCATCAAACTGACGACGTACAAAACGTTTAGTCGAGGCACAAAAATGCCCAAAAGGCTAAAAAAAAAAAAAGAAAAACTATTCTCTCAAGAACACTTTTGGCCTTTTTGACAAAGAAAAATGTATAAAAAAAAACAAAACAGATGAAGAGAATCCTCCGACTCTAAACATAAATAAAAAAAATATCTTAAGGCTCTTAACGATTAAGTTAATGAATCAAATATACACAATGATTAATTCAGTATTTACACGTCTGTACAGAAACATTCTCCTGGACGAGTCTTCACATCCACTCACACCCCCCAAAAAAACTAAATAAATATTTTCTCTTTTCCAGATTCGCCCGGTGCGACGAGGCGGCAGCACATCCACCCGTTCTTCAGTCTGATCGTGCACCAACAAAAGGACTTCAGCGAATGTGTGAATGTTCAGGAAGTCGTCCACAAACCGGAGATCCAGCCGCCAGCCGAGGACCGTCGAGGACCACAGGGGACCGTCGAGGACCACAGGGGACCGTCGAGGACCACAGGGCACCGCCGAGGACCGTCGAGGACCACAGGGCACCGTCGAGGACCACAGGGGACCGTCGAGGACCACAGGGGACCACAGGGCACCGTCAAGGACCGCCGAGGACCGCAGGGCACCGCCGAGGACCGTCGAGGACCGCAGGGGTCCGCCGAGGACCGTCGAGGACCGCCGAGGACCACAGAGGACCACAGGGGACCGCCGTAGACCACAGAGGATCACAGGGGACCGCCGAGGACCACAGGGGACCGCTGAGGACCACAGGGGACCACCGAGGACCACAGAGGACCACAGGGGACCACAGAGGACCACCGAGGACCACAGGGGACCGCAGAGGACCGTCGTCACTCAGTACATACATTAAAACGGCAAAAGTTCAAAAAGAAAAAGCCAAAAACATGAAACTCCCCCTGAGGTCACAGCAGTGTTCCACCTGTAGGGGGCGCTCTGGTGTCTGAGGACCCCCCCGTCCTCGCAGCGCGGTGGTTATACAACGTACTCCGTCCTGTTGGCGCTCCGCGGCTGCAGCTGCCTGTTGTCCTGTTTGTTAGTCCGGTGGGGGGGTTTGCCCGTCGTGTAGTGGGGGGGTCGCTCCTCCCAGTCTACCAGCGAGTACGCCGGTGGCGCTCGGGCGAACCTCGCCTTCTGCAGCCTCTTGTCCATCTCGTCCTCGTCCGATTGGCCCCCGGCGTCGGACTTCCTGATCTTGGCGTTGACGGAGTTCTTGTCCTCACAGAGGAGGTGGTGCTGGAGGAGGAGGTGTTGGTGGTGGTTTGGGCCGTTTTTCTCGATGGGGTTCTTGATGTGGTTGAGCTGCTCGCGGGCGGCGCTGACGCTGTTGTGGAGGGCGTTGTTGTCTTCGGCAGCAGGTGGCAAAGACGCCACAGACGCCGCCGCCTGCGTGCTGACCCCCGTGTGGGCGCTCTGCTTCCTCCGCCTCCTCACGCACCACAGCAGCATCGAGGCGATCGCCAACAACCAGACAACAGTCACCACGGAAACCAGCAGGGGCACGAGGTGGTCTGCTGGACGGAGAGAAGAACGGAGGTCAGTGAACTGCTCGTCATTTATTTAGTCACTTTGCACTAAAGTACTAAACAAAGAAATGCTGAAGAACAATCGGACTTCGCCGTCTGTGTGCGTTTGGCGATTTGTGTTCTGGTTGGTCGATGTGCTTCTGTCCAACCACGTGCTCATTGGTCGGAGAATCGCTGACGTTAGTTCTGTAAACCTTCTTAATATTTGTGTATTTAATAAGACGCAGTACCGTAATTCACCACTAGTGGAGGACTGGCGCTGCATTGAAGGGGGATACGAAGGGACGGATATGAGAGCACAAGAAGAAGAACACGGAGCAGAAGACGCTTTCTTCTTCTTCGGTGTCTTTTTCTATTTTAGATCTGTTAAAGATGCAAACCAGAGGCCTGGACCTGCCAGGACGAATCGCTCAAAGCCAGTGAGTGGTCGCCCAGGTAGCTCAAAGGCTGACCCCCCCCCGTTGTCCAAAGGTTTTGTAAAGTGCTGGCGTGGCGGCTCACCGTTGCCGCCATGGCTCTGTCGTCTCTGGATGCGGACCTCGGCGATGGCGCCGATGATGGTGCTGTTGGCGCTCCTCTTGCTGACCAGATCCATGATCCTGTCTGTGATTTCCTTGATGAAGGTCAAACCTCTCCGTGGGTCCTCCGTCGACTGAAACGTTTGACACAAAAACCCCCGTTATGGTCTGTCTGCGGCGCTTCAGTCTAAAGAAACACTCACTTTGGTCTTTTTCAAATCAACCAGTTCATGCACAACAGATCACGACAGTTTTTCCAACCATGTGAACGCTTCTTATTTCTCCGGCTGCACCAACAGTTGCAGTGGAAATCACGAAGGGATCCTCAGCTGATGGATCCTACATCACGCCGACACGCTCCGTTCACACCACGAAGCCTTTCAACCACTAACTGACTTGATCTACAGAGTGGGCGGGACTCACAATGGCCACGTGGATCTCGTTGTTGGCGCTGAGCGACGGCTCGCAGGTCACAGAGACGGACGAGTCGGAGGACAGATTCTGGACGACGTAGAGGCTCCTGAGCTCACGGCAGACCTGCTCCACCGTCACGCCCTGAAACACCAAACCAGAGCGCCGACGTCAGCAAATACAGCAGCACGAGGGGGTCACATGACCTGGAGGAGGAAGTGCTGCAGTAGAAGTATGTGAGTATGATGAGGAAGAGCTAAAGTATTACAGTAGCAGGACAGAAGTGTCCCCTGTGACCTTATGTTCTATCATCACTGGTGGAAAAGCAGTTCAAATCGAGCTCCACCAAAATAGTGACGAGAACGAGAAAAGACGTCACAGTGTTATAAAAACACATTCAGAGGATTCACGAGAGAAGATCAACCAGGAAATGTTTGGTGGCACCTCAGAGGGAAATACTGGACGCTTTACTTCACTGCTTTTATCTGACAGCTGCAGTTACTTTACAGATTTTTACACCAGACTTCATTCACAAAAGCAGTCATTTTACTTCACGGGAGCTGCTGGCCCTTTAGTACAGACCCTGCTGTCTGAATGACTGGCAGGCAGTAAAGGTGCTCTTCAGACCACAGTTGGACAGCGCGAGCACGAAGGAAAGCACAGGACTGACCGTTGCCATGACGTCCTTGTTGAAGGTGAAGGTGACGTTGGCACAGTTGCTCTCCGGGTGACACCTGGCTGTGGGCGGGGCCCGGTGGGCGGGGCTCCAGCACTCCCCCTGGCCGCGGCAGGGCTTGACGAAGCAGCGCTCGTCCCGGACGGCGACACAGGTCTGACCCGCTGGACACTCGGAGCCACGCGTCTTACCGTGGAGGCTGCAGGGCTTCGGTCCACACCAGAGCTGTCGGAGACACCAGGTGAGATTTTACCTCATTTAGTTTCTCAGGTCCTACATGATGATGTGAATTTACTCAGTACTGAACTTGGAATTTAATATTTCAAGTTATGGCTACTTAAAGGGGAACTCCAGTATTTTTAAAAGTCTGTTCAAAATGACTGGTAGATCCACTGACAGAGCTTGTTTGATCCACTGACAGGCTCAGAGTGTTATTCTAAGTGTGTGACAGCATCATGGAAAGGATCCCTACAGAGAGAGACCTGGAAGATCCTTTTGGTTTAACCACAAACAGCACACACACCAGACTACATTCACTAAAACAGGGATTTACCTTGAAAAGAAGGATCTCCCTGGCCTCACAACATTACATGATGGCTGATGGTCTGCTGCCGTCTCAATCAGTCGGTTTGTTTTGTGACTTTGTGTTATTATTTATTACACAAATAATTGGTGTTGGATCCAAACTGACTGATGGAGCAGCAGCAGCTCCTTCTACTCCATCACTGTTTAGAAAGAAATATAATACTTTTTATCTGTCAGCTGTAGGAACCACTTCCTTTAACCCAGGACGGTGTGACGTAAAACTGGGAGTGCAGAACTTTAATTATAATTCAAGTTGAATTCTTATCTAGAATCATC
>NC_092014.1:970144-1007644 GCF_042242105.1 Pempheris klunzingeri
GCTACGAGTGGTCAAAGAGTTTGAAAAGTACAGCCCATCTTCCTTCGGTCATCTCGGAGCCTGCGGGTGTGATCAATGGTTCTCCAGGCGTTAGCCGGATCCCTGGCTGTTCCCAGGGCGGTCGAGGTGGGACACCAGGAGCAGAGTGGTAGAGAGATGGCCGATAGACACAACTCAGAACAATATCTACTGTGGAGGAACAAAATGAATATGACATTTAAAAGTCCTGCAGATTTTGGGTCAAACTGCTCTCAAACGTTTGGGGGAAATTGTGATTGTGCATTTTTCTTTTCTACACGTTTCACAGACCAAACTCTTCAGCCATTAATAGAAAAAATGATCATTTCAGCGTGTTTGCAGAGGAAGAAGTTCAGCAGGACGACCGAGTCTGTGGAGGAATAAATGTAGGAGACGCAGGCCGAAACAGATTCAGGGACACTTGAAGAAACTTCTGGAAGATCAGAAGAAGCTGAAGGAGCTCAACAGTCGCTGCCCCACACGTCATCAGCCTGATCGGAATAAATGTTCCTGAGACACAAACACACAGAGGACCAGGAAGTCTTTTACCAGGGGAATACATTCCTGGTAAGAACAGTTCCTGCAGATGTTGGTGGAAAAGGGGCTCGTGTATATTTCTGCCTTTAGACAAAGCGTCAAACTAAAAGTCTCTCTGGGCCACGCCAGCCAATACTTCTAATTAACCTGGGAAAGCACCAACTGGGTCACATGGTTAGTCTTAATGATAACATCCTCTCCTGTAGGTTCCAGTGTGAGCGGTGAACCAGGAGGGGAGTGAACATGCAGACTGGACGTGAACCTTTGCAGGGCGTGCTGCGGCAGTGGTCCTTCAGACGCGAGCAGTTCTGGCCCTCGTAGTCTTCGGGACATTTACAGATGTAGTCGGCCGCCAAGTTGAAACACTGGCCGCCGTTTTGACACGGACCGTGGAGGCAGTAATCGATATCCAACTGTGGACACACACACACACACAGGGAGGGAACAATTCAGTTTCAACTGTGAAAAATGACACTCGGTGCTTCACCTTTTCTATGGCACCTGAACACTACACGTCTCCATGGTAACCACCTACAGCGCAGGTAATCACCAATGTTTACCGGACTCACAGAGCCTGTGGGTGCTGCTCAGAGGTCCCAAAATCAGATGGAGAACGATCACCAGCAGCCTCGTAACTGCTGTCAAGTGTTTGTCTGAGTTTAATCAGTTAATAGTCAATCAATCAATCTTTATCTATAAAGCGCCAATTCATAACAGCGCTTCCCATAAAGAGCAGCTCAGACCCAACGGTTCAGGAAACATTGAGGACTGGAGAGCATTTTTAAAGAGCATGAGCGAGGCCGCTCACCTGACAGCGCCCCCCGGAGGAGCCAGGTGGACACAGGCAGTGGAAGCCGTTCACCTCGTCGTGGCATCGGCCGCCGTTGAGGCACGGCGCGCTGGAGCACTCGTCCACGTCTTCCTCGCAGCGCTCGCCGCCAAAACCCGGCGCGCACACACACTTAAAACCGTTGACCAGGTCCTGAATGAGCGAGACGAGGTGAGAAAGTTAAACTGAACCACACCTGATTTTTTAAAGAATGTATCCCATCATGCTAACGTGGCTAACAGGCTAACTAACATCTGTTAGCATCAAGCTAACAGGAGACATTCATCTTATAACTGCCAAGCTAACTGTGCCAGAGCCGATCAAAACGTTTCTCTGCTGCTTGTATTCTCTGGTTTACCTGGAATTTATTCATTTCTTTAAGGAATTTCAGCAGTTTTAATGCAGTTTCAGACATTTGAATGCAGGAAGCAACAATAAACAGCCTGAAGCTGATGTTAGCTTCTGTTTCTAGCTATCAGCTAACGCTTAGCTGTCCGCCAAGCTATGCAGTAATGTTTATGGAGGCAGGCAGGAAACCTTTTGGTTAGTTTGGGTTTTAAAGAATAAAGATCATTTTAAGGGCGCTAGACACCAAGACTGGAATGTATCTCATGATGCTAATGTAGCTAACAGGCTAAAAACATTTGACAACAGGAAACAACAAACAAGCTCATTAGCTTGATGCTAACTGTGCCAGAGCTCACTGAAGCAGGAGGCAACAATAAACAGCCTAATGCTAATGTTAGCTTCTGTTTCTAGCTATCAGCTAACGCTTCGCTGTCTGCCAAACTATGCAGTATGTTTAGGGCGGTTAGAACAGGAACAGTTTAAACTAGACATAATTTGCCTGTGTCTTGTTTTCAGTTACCGTTGCTTTGCCTTCGATTTTGTGACACTAGACCATAAATACTGCGAGCCAACGTGTGCGCTGACAGATAATACTACGGCCGTGATAATCCCGCTCATGTAACCTGATCTGGCTGGCATCAGGAAACAATAAACCATTGTGAGGAGGAGAATGGCAGGAAGAAAAAAATCAGCAATCAGCATTTGAAAAGAATGAGGACAAAGTGTTTATCTTCTGTTGGGAAACGAGAAAGTTTGGAGAAATCTGATCTGCTGTTGTCATGGATACACACACACACACACACACACACACAGAGAGCTCAGCAGTTGCTGTTTATAGCTCCGTCAAAGTAAAAGCATGTGTGCTGCAGAGGGAAAACAGGCCTGAAAACAAACGGTCCTCCGGGCAGGAAGTGTGTGACCCAGCTGCAGCTCACCTTGCACGTCGCCCCGTTCTCACACTGGCCTCGGCAGTCGTTGATATCTGCAGAAACAATTCAGGACGGCTTCCATAAAACATGAACACACCACCTTTCCTCCACAGCGCCGACTGCTCTGGATGAAATAAACCCGCCCGCCTGTAACAAAGTGTTTGTGTGTGCAGCGGCCGTCTTACTAATCTGTTGTAGCTAAAAGTGACGGAGTTTGTTTTTAATTTGTTTTAGTAATCTGTGACTTTGTAAGTAAATGAAAAACATGTCAGTGCTTTAACAGTTTACCTGTAAAGCGATCGGTCCAGACACCTGAGAGCACAACACAACAATGACTACTGGCCTGACAGACGGAGCCTTTTCGACTAACTCAGTAACGTCGGTGCTCAGTAGGAAACACTCAAAACTACTTCTCACAACAGAAGAAGTCAGAATGTTTTCTGTGCATAAAAAGATGATTCTGGCTGTTATTGTTCTCAGTGATCTCAGCGTCTCACTCACTGGTGTCGCAGTTCTGCCCCGTCCACCCGGGGAGGCACTCGCAGAAGTACCCTCCGATCAGGTTCCGACAGGAGTTGGCGTTGGCGCAGGGGTCGTCGTCACACTCGTTGGCATCTGACACCAAAAAAAGAAGAAGAATGAAAAGATCAGAGAGAGAAAGCAAGACTCACTCTGTCTGCTGTGACTCATGCCAGCTAACTTCTGATCGATAGCTGATCGGCTCTGGCACTGACCGATGAGGCAGGTCTTCCCGGTCCACTGGGGAGGACAGCTACACTTGAAACCGTTGACCAGGTCCTGACAGGTTCCTCCGTGACTGCAGGGCTTCGCCACACACTCGTCCACGTCTGACACAGAAAAACAAAGGCGGCAGCTGGTGAGGCGTCACTGCAGGCCCAGAGGGGATCTGGTGATCTGGTGATCTGGTGAAGGGTTCCTGCTGTCGGCAGGTCTTACCGGTGGAGCAGGAGGGTCCCGTCCATCCGGGGGCGCAGCGACACTCGAAGCCCTGACTGGTTTCCACACAGCTTCCTGCGTTCAGACAGGGGCTGGACAGACAGGCGTGGTCCGCTGAGACAGACGGAAACACCAAGCGGACATTTGAGACACATCTGAGGGAAGGAGTCGTCCATCAGTCTGGTTCACAAGAACAGGACGGACGGACGGACGACTCAGTCCCGAAGAAGAACTTCAAAGACACAGAAGGAGGAACTAAAGAGCGTACAATTCATGAATAAAGGCAGCAGAGAGTGCAGTTTCAAGCTGTAAATAAAACCTAAGTTATTCTAGGATTGGTGCTTGGATCAGGGGACTGAAACGTTGCCCCTGTTGCCCCCGCTGCCCCTGTTGCCCCTGTTGCCCCCGCTGCCCCGTCCCTCTCACCTCTCTGACAGCTGACCCCGGAGAAGCCGTCGGGGCAGGAGCAGTGGTATTTGTCTGGCCCCGTGTTGCTGCAGGTTCCTCCGTTCAAACACGGCTGCAGCGTCGCACACGTGTTCAGGTCTGCAGGACAGAGACGGTCACATGGTCACATGGTCACATGGTCACATGGTCACATGGTCACGTGGTCACGTGGTCACATGACTACATAACCGGCGCCTTATCTTGGTTAAAGTGGCGCCTGCTCGGCCCGGCGGCGGGTACCTTTATCGCACAGCTGTCCTCCGTAGTTGGTGTCGCAGAGACACTGCCAGGGCTCCACACAGCTGCCGTGGACACAGCCGGGGTGGGGGATACACTGATCACAGTACTCCCCCTGCCAGCCATACAGACACCTGACACACACACAGTGCACGTGAGGAACACATCAAACTGGACACTACGGATTCATTTGTTTTCTTTGTGTGATGGAGTCGTTTTGTGTTTAGTACATCACATTCACTGTTTCAGGGACACGACAGAAAACATCACACTTCATGTGTAGGACCTGTCGTGTTCACAGGCCGAGTAGAAGAAGAGCAGTTTGGCCATTTCTAAATCACCATCCTGGTGTTACGGCTGTCGCCATCTTTGTTTTGGAGCTAGAAATGACGCTCAAGTTTTTCCCTGCCTCTGATTGGTCAGTGAGCAGGTAGCCCCGCCCTAAAGCCCCCCCCCCCGGTGTATCTTCCTCTAAATGGACCATAACTTACTAAATGAACTGAAGAAGACTGTAAACTAGAGACTGAGAGCAGAAACTGTTCACTGAGCTGATAAATCAGGAGAGAAGTCTCCTCATTTCCTCATTGACTTCCATCCAATCAGAGGATGCTTCTTTATACAGACTGATACCGACCAATCAGAGGACGCTTCTTTATAGACTGATACCGACCAATCAGAGGACGCTTCTTTATAGACTGATACCGACCAATCAGAGGACGCTTCTTTATACAGACTGATACCGTCCAATCAGAGGACGCTTCTTTACAGACTGATACCGACCAATCAGAGGACGCTTCTTTATAGACTGATACCGACCAATCAGAGGACGCTTCTTTACACAGACTGATACCGACCAATCAGAGGACGCTTCTTTACACAGACTGATACCGACCAATCAGAGGACGCTTCTTTATACAGACTGATACCGACCAATCAGAGGACGCTTCTTTATAGACTGATACCGACCAATCAGAGGACGCTTCTTTATAGACTGATACCGACCAATCAGAGGACGCTTCTTTATAGACTGATACCGACCAATCAGAGGACGCTTCTTTATAGACTGATACCGACCAATCAGAGGACGCTTCTTCATAGAGACTGTGGTTCTATCGTGTCAGCGCTAATGTTCTGTGTGTGTCGGTTCTCACTTGCACTCTCCAGGAACTTTACAGGATCCATGTTCTGTGCTGCAGCCCTGCCTGCAGATCGCTGCAGAGACACAGAGAGAGAAACTATTAGCCACCATCAGCTGCATCACCACACAAACTCATTTGATACTAAAGACTATTCATTCATTCATTCATTCAACAAATGTTGACGCCTAAGGAATAAATCCCAGCGTCTGTGAGCCAATGAGCATGCAGCACGGCTACACTAAGATGCAACAGTGCTGGAGACGTTACACATCATAGAAACAAACAGGAAAACCTTGGTTATTCAGATCACATCCCTGTTTTAGTGAATGTAGTCTGGTGTGTGTGCTGTTTGTGGTTAAACCAAAAGGATCTTCCAGGTCTCTCTCTGTAGGGATCCTTTCCATGATGCTGTCACACACTTAGAATAACACTCTGAGCCTGTCAGTGGATCAAACAAGCTCTTTTAGTGGACCTACTGTGATCAGGTGCAGTTGTCCCAAAGGATCACGTTGCAGCCATTGCAGCCCGTTTGGTGTCTGCTGGCTGAGGTGATCTACTGGACCAGTTCCAACACTTTTACTACCTACCAGTCACTCACACACCAGGATGTGTAGAAATAGAGCTCAAGTTAAAAATAGTTCCATGCATCAGTAAGACCCTCAGTGAGCTCACCAGTGTTGCAGTCTGGACCGGACCAGCCCTCCAGGCACGTCTTGTTGCCGTTGTGGTCGCACTCGTAGTGGCCGAAGAAGTCGTCTCGCGGGCGGCAGAACTTGTTGCAGCCGAAGCCGTAGTAGTGCTCGTCGCAGCTGAGGCGGACCTGGAAGTGGAACTGGGCCACGGGGCCGTTGTGCTTCAGGCTCTGCCACTGCCGGCCGGGGTTGATCATCCCCGAGTGGACGGCTTTCTCGATCAGCGCCCCGCCGACGCCTGCGAACACAGCGGCTTGGATCAGTGGCACAGAAAACACGGAGGTGAGGCGATGAACACATGTAGTTGTTGTTGTAGAACAGTGAGGAAGAAAGGAAAGAACCGCAGGGTTTGAGTTAGCCTGAAATGCTAACTTGTTGCTATACTGATGGTTTTCCTCTGATCAATGAGCTTTTTTACTGTTTGTCTGTGTAATTACATTATTCTGTGATAATATTGTGAATTGACGAGACTTCAAATAACAGAAAGAGACATTTTCAGAGTCCGAAGCCCAAATATTAGGATTTATCCATTTATTACCAGAAAAGATGAAGAAAACCAGTAAAATGTGATATCTGAGGAGCTGGAACCAGTGAACCAGTGAACCAGTGAACCAGTGAACCAGTGACTATCAGATCATTTCTATTACTAATCATAGCTGCAGACCAGAGCTGCAACAAACGTTTTGAGTCATTTTTTTAAGAAGAAATGTCCAAATTTTCAGTTTCTGGCTTGTTGAATATGAATGTTTTCTGGTTTCTGTGTGACAGAAAACTGAATATCTTTGGGTTGTGGACAAAACAAGACATTTGAGGAGGTCAGTTTGGGCTTCAGGAAACACTGACTGACATTTTTCACCACTTTCTGACACTTTCTAGACCAAACTACTAACTGGTTGATTGAGAAAATGATCGACAGATTAATGAATAAGTACGGAAAATGATCCCTAGTACAGCAGACTGACTCCAACCTGACTCCATAGCTGCAGAGGAACTCCGATGTTGCAGAGTTTGAAAATGCTGAGCTGCTCTGTGGTATTTCACCGGCGGGGTGGAAAGTGTGGTCGGGCTGAGGTGACGGCATCTGTTTCAACCGACCAGCAGCCGGACCGAAGGCGCTGAAAAGAGACTCAGCGCGAATCCAGAAACCTCTGAGCAGGTAACACCACCGGACTGGGAGCAAACTGTGACACTTCACAGCACGACGGGGAATTAAAACAAAGTGCTAAAAATGGCACAGAGGTAGCACATTTGAAAAATAGGTAACCTCACAAAAGGCTCCGTCCAGGATATTTGAGCAAATATTCAAAGCTGGCACTTTATCGATGAATACCGCCTGTCGAGCCAACACCTGCCTGAGAGCTGCAGCTGAGCGTCGATCGGAGGCCTGGGGTTCGTTACAGGAGCAGGAATATACTAACTTTATGAATTTATCAGAGTCTCTAGGAGCCACCGAAGGGCGTTTGAACTGCCGTGTGTTCAAAGTGCTTTAAGTTAAAAGATTATAAAAGCACAAGCAAATAAATAAAGCAACAACAGAATAGTCACAGATGAAAAGAAAGTTATGTGGTTAATTCATTAGAAAGCCGCAGTAAACAGTGATGTTTGAGGGTTTCAGCACAGCTTAAGGGTTTGGGAAGCAGAGAAACTAAAACCTGCTTCTACTCGCTTGGTTTTGATCCCAGGAGCGCTGAGTGCACCTGCACCACGGCGTCCAGGTAAGTATTTGGGCCCAAGACCATCTAATGCTTTAAAAGGAAGTAACAGGACGCTAAAATCTGTCCTTCGGCTCACTGGAAGCCAGTGGAGGGATTTAAGGAGTGATGTGACCATTTCCACATCTAGCAGTCCCAGGACAACACGATCCTTCATGTGGAGTCGTGTTTGTGTCCCCTGATGGATGTTAAGTCAAACATTCCCTCTTCTTTAGGTCCGTGTTTGGTCTCCACCACCTCCTGAGGGAACTATCTGGCTCTTCTGCTGCTAAACGCTCCACTATTTTCACCGGCTGCTCTCTAAAGCTCTCATGAGTTCAGGACATTATCCAGAGAATCAGGTCTGGACGCTGGCCTGACCAGGCGAAGATGTGGCGCCTAGCTAGAGCGAGAAGGAGGCTGCGACTCTGTTTCATCAGTACAACATGTATTCAAACGAAAGATGATGATGATGACACATGATAGAAACATCATCAACACACCAAACTGTGAATTCTTCATGTAACGTCCAGGTGAGCTCGTGTGAGACCAGAGCAGCTGGGTGGGTAAAGTCCGTCCGATGACCGGTCCAACTGATTCGGACATTCGGACAATAATCCTGGTTCTCATACTGAGAAAACTAATGCTGCCGCCCGTAAGCAGGAACATCCAGAACAGAGCAGGCAGTCACTTAAGGCCACGTGTCGGGAGGCACTTTGCTTGTTAATGCTAAACTGGGAGGGTCAATATTTGTTCTGTCCTCATTTGGGTCGAGAGCAGTTTCAGATCCATTCGTCTGCTGAAAAAAACCTGTGAATCGCACGCAGAGCTTCAGCCAGGCAGCACGTTGGACTAAACCTCGAATGAACTGGACTCCCCAACCCCCTACACACCCCCTACCCCCACCCCGCACTGAAGCCCACCTGCGCCGAGGTCAGCCGACTTCACACCGGGCCTATAATGGTCCCTGTGGGACGCCAAATACAGCACCGGGCCAACACTCTCGCTCTGAGCGCCTCGCTGACCGCCGGGTCGTAAACAGGCGCTCAGACTCGAGGTGCCAGCTTCACTCTCTCCTCACACACTGTTTACAACCAGATTTCTGAATGGGGCTCATCCAGGGCATGTAAACACCCCCACAGGCTGCTGTAAGGGGAGGGGGGGGTTATTATCGCCGCAATTAACAACTCCACGACTGTGAGGGGAGAAAAAGGAGGAATGACGGTCCTGCACGGCTCTCAGACTGAGATTAACTGAGTTATTTTGTTTTATCTCATTTTAACTTTTATTTCACTTCATATATTTTTTCCATCTAAGTCCGTCTGTTTGTGTCATAATCTGAATGTGCGGTTCAACATTTTACAGAAAAAAACAACACGTGTGGTTTCAAAATGTCTCATCACATGTTCAGCATTGAGGTAATAATTCAACTGTACGTTCTCCTGTTTTTCTTCTAATCCAGACACGATTCTGTTTGGTGGTTTATTTAGTTATTTCCAGGACAGATTGTGAAAAATATAATAATAAAACTAAAATAATCCAGAATTATGTTTCCAAACTACAGCTGGTCTGGAACCTTTCTGTCCTCTGTGGGACAGTTCGCTCAGGTCAAAGGTCGTGTTGGTTTCTACTACACAGAGCAGGATGAACGGTGATGATGATGATGATGATGATGATGATGATACTCACCGCCAGACGAAGAGTCGTTGTTGAAGTCCAAGGCTTCCACGATCAGTGTGTAGGACCTCTGCACGCAGACACAGAGAACATCGATCAATAGGAATCAGGAGAACTAATCAATCTCAGATATTTTATCAGGTGAAAACACCAAAGAGCTCCTTGAATGTTTAAAGGTTTTTATAAACAATAATAGAAGAAAAAAACTTTTTTTTTTAAACATTTGTCACAGACAGATGAAATAATAATAATAATAATAAACTTTATCTGTACAGAACTTTTTAACAATCTTACAAAGCAAACAAAACCAAACCAGACAAGAAGGTTCAACTGAGAATGAAACCAAAGGATAAAAGCACACAGGAAGTAAAACAACTGGGAACATCTGATAAAGAGAAAAGTTTTACGAAGCAAAAACAGAAAGAGGCTTTCACGTCAGACTTTGTGATATCAGCAGATCCCTCAGCGCACACACACACACACACACACACACTAATAATAATGATAATAAATTGATGTAACAGGATTTAAGGAACATTAACTGATCAAATGAAGTTTTAATGTGAAACTCTGGAGACAAAAACACTCTCTTCTACCACAGCAGTGTGTGTGTGTGTGTGTGTGTGTGTGTGTCCCATTATTTCGACTCTTTGTCCCTCTTAAGGCCACTGTCGCTCTCACCGCTATCGAATGACCCGCCGACCAGAGCCAGAGTGTGTGTGTGTGTGAGAGAGTGTGTGTGTATGAGTGTGTGAGTGTGTGTGTGGTTTGAGGTCTCTCTCTCTCTGACCAAAGATTCACAACAGATCTGCAACGCTTTGAAACCAACAATACGACTCAAACAGACGGTGTGTTGTCTCCATAGCAACGACCGCCTGTATTTTCTCCATAGCAACGACCGCCTGTACTTCCTCCACGGCAACGACCGTCTGTACTTCCGCGGTACGTACTTACGCGTACGTAGCTGGATGAATTTGTAGCGTCTTAAAGGAGCAGTCTGTAGGATTTCGTGGCTTCTAGATTTCTCCCACCTCAGCCCTCCCTTTGGAGAAGCTACGGTGGCCCACGAGGATTCGGGCTTCCTTTGGTTGTTCTTGTGCTAAATAATAATTTTGATCCTTCGTCTGCCACCACACAACATGGTCTTTTCAAAGTCAAGCTGCCACTTCAACATGAAAAGGTCCTGTTTGTCCATTCTAGGCTACAGTAGAAACACGGCGAGGCAACATGGCCGCTCGCTTTGTAGAGATTAAGGAAACGTGAAAACACAACCACTCCTATTTTCAGGTGATTAAACACTGATGAGTGATAACATAGTCCCCTAAATCCCCTTAAGAGTTGGGTATTTGCTTCCCTTCACTGGCAGCACAGGTTGTCTACACCTGTCAGGCCCCTCACAGCGCCCTCTAGTGGCGGCTGAGCCAGTTTAGCGCTGCAACTTAAAACGCCGTGAGTCTTTGGTCTTCTTACGGTGGTTAATATCTTTTAAAGGGAGTTTTTGCTTCGTTTTGAGAGGTTTTAAGAAAGGCAGGTCATGCCACATAAAGCCCAGCTGTACCTGGCACACAGTCACATCATCAAGGCCTCTGCAGGTATCGGCCCGGTGGGAAGAGAGCTCAGCACCAGCGGCCGACCAACATCAAGTCCAACAAGTCCGAGTGGAAACACAAGAAACCTGCTGGCGTGGCGTCAAAATCCTGCCAGACATAAAACTTCTGGAACAACATTACGATGGCTTTAAATGTGCCTGAACTTCCTCCTCGGTGGTCTGACATCAGCCGGCCCAGTTTACCAAACCCTGCTGACGTTGGCGCCCGACCAGATAAACTCTCTCCTACCAGCAGTCGTCTCCAGATCAGCCGTGACGTTTGGTTACCGAGCGCTCTGGGTCATCGGCACCGCAAGGAGCCGGAACAAAGACCACACAGGGGACTCTTTCGGTATTTACCTGTGCTGGGTGAGAGAGAGACGCTCGGCTTGGCTTCAGCCTTCACCGTCTGGCACAAACATGGAGAGTGGCCTCTAATCTAGACTTTATTAAAGGGTAATTCCACTTCAGCACAACGCAGGTCTTATTCTGGCAGTTTAGTCCAAAAACCAGGAAACTAATCCACAGGTCGTCCAGATTAAACAGCATGTGAACACACCAGAAACAGCAGCAGGTCGTCCTGGGAGCAGTGAAGCCCCCCCCCCACCACCACCACCAACTGGACCCCTTTGGGGAGGTGGAGTTTTAAAAGGTTAAAACCACACTCATCCATCCCGCTGGTTTGTTTCCAACCCGTCCGATCGTCTCAGACATCACTTATTGACCTGCTGAGCTTCTGAACGCTTCGATGGTGACCAACGTGGGTTTAGCCGTCACACGTGCCCCCGCCGACAGGACGACGCCCATGGTGACATCATGAAAACATGACGAAGAGCAGAAAGAGACGACCCGTCAGCGATTTAACCACCAGCACTCAAACGCAATAACTCACCATCAGCTGGGAAAACATCTGAACCTTATATAGTCTGATTCTTCTTCTTTGGGACTTAAACTGAAAAACATTCACTGAGCCCCCCCCACACCGATTGATGCCGACACACTGGTCCTCTGAGCTGAAAACACAACTTGTTCTGGTAAAACTCCACACAGCAGCTACAACAAGTGAACACAGGATCCTCATCAGCTTCGCCCCCCCTCAGTCAGCCACAGCCTTCAGTCACACTCGTACATCTTTACATTTGTTCAATCCTTTGTTCCTGCACCTTTTCTGTCTCTCCTGCTGCTGTGACAAGTGAATCTCCCCGCCGTGGGATAAGCAGAGTCCCCCCCTCCCTTAATGAAACTTGTTGAACCTGGATCAGGATCCGACTCGCTGACGAGCAACAATATTGACCAAACTTTATTGCCGCCGTCTGTGGGAGAGTGAACGCTGCGGTGCCACGAAACCTCAAACATCAGCGCAGAAACAAAAGCAGAGGATGAATAAATATGCAGTTTTTCCCAAGTGGATAAAACCAAACTGTCGATTTAAAGGTTATTATGGGATAGTGTGGGAGTTTTTCTGCATATGTACATGATAATAAAGAGTTCTCTGGTATTCACAAATGTATTGTAAGAAGTTTAGGAGGACATAAGAAATGCACAGCAGCCACATTTTCACATAATGTTTATAGTTTTGGAAATATGTCCAGACCCACATAGAGGACTGTTCTTAGAACCAGAACCAGAACCAGGTCTGCTAACGTGACGGAGCCCTGCTGACTCGTCCCCGGTGGCTCGGCTCAGAGCGCCTCACATCTCTGGCGTACCACAGAGCTGTTTACCCCGACGCCACATAACTGCCACTAATGCAGAACCGAGCAGACGCGCTCGCCGAGAACCCTCTGAAGGGCTCTTACAACACCGTTGCGTCACCCCTGGCTGCAGCTCCACGTGGGCGTCGGGCTGATGCCTCCTGACCCTGGAGGGAAAACAAACGCGTCGCCCACCAAACGCAGTGGGTGGCACCGCCAAACATGTTAGCAGCTAATTCGATTTTAGGACGAGAACGGGAACGAGAGCCCGGCAGCTGGTCGCCGGCCAACAGGTTCCACTCACTTTGAGCCAAAACACATTAGCAGCATTCGCCCGCAGGCCGTCGGTGACTTCCCATCAGCCCTCGGGCCTTTGATTGTTTGATTGAGGAGGTGGAACTGCTTTCTCTGGCTGCAGCCTCACTGTGGGAAAATAGCTGCTCGGCAGTGTGGGGGCGGGTCCAGGCGGGCGGGGCGCTCTGGCCCGACGCTTCGTCCAGGCCGACGGGCGACGAGATGGGAAGGAGGCGTACGACAGACAAGACTGGTTCTCGGAGTGAGGAGCACTCAGGAGATCAAGCACACATCCTTTTCACTATCAGAGAATATTTAGCTTCTTTGTCGCCTCCCTGCAGCAGAAAGGCCAGCAGGGGTTTCAAACTGGTGCTGGAGGAGCAAAGAAAACAGCAAAATGGAAGGAAGCAGAAAGCCTACAACAACCAGAATGCACTGCTCCAATATCAACATGAGTCAGGACCTGAAGCCCCGACAGCAGAAAGGGAGGGAGAGAGAGGGAAAGCTGTGAAGAGCTGTGAAACACATAAAAACTACTGAGGAGGAGGAGGAGGAGGAGGAGGAAGAACAAGAGGAGGAGGAAGAACAAGAGGAGGAAGAACAAGAGGAGGAGGAAGAGTGTCGGCTGAAGGCTGCAGGTGTGGACCAGCGTCTGGGATCCTGAGGCTCCACTAAAGTGGCGTGAGGTCACTTTATAAGTTCTGAGGCTGAAACAACAGAAACCTTTAACGCGCCGGTTACCGTGGTTACCGTGGTTACCACGGTCGGCAGCAGGAATGTCCCACAGCCCCTGGACCCCCACCACGCTGGGAGGTCGGGGGAGACGATCAGGACGACAACAAAGCGGGGAAGGAAGGAGAAGAAGAAGAAACAGGCCAGCGGAGGAGAGAAATAAAAGCTCAGACTTCAGTCAGGATCAGTCAGGGTCAGTCAGGATCAGTCAGGGTCAGTCAGAGTCAGTCAGGATCAGTCAGGGTCAGTCAGGATCAGTCAGGGTCAGTCAGGGTCAGTCAGGGTCAGCATCTCAGACAGTGACAGACTCACAGTCAGGTCAGAAGGTTCAGCCATCAGTTTTATGGGTTATTCATGAGGCTCAGGTCTAAACACACAGACAGTTAAAGTTAACCAGTACAACCATCCACTAGTCCACTAATCAGTTAGCTGTCAACTATCTGACTAACTATTAAACTATCAAACTAACTATTAATCTATCAAACTAACTATCAAACTAACTATTACTCTACTAAAGTAACTAGAGCGTTCTAACAGTGGATCCTTCCTGGCGCCATCTTGGGCTTCAGGAAACACTGACTGGACATCTCATTGATTAAACTGATTGATTGATCGAAGGGCCGACGAAGCTGCTACTGAGACACCATCACTGAGGACCGTTTGCTCTTCGTCTAAAGGCTGCTGTCCTGAGCGCCGTCGGTCAGGTGGACACCAGACCAGAACCAGGAGCGCTTCCTAACCCCCTGATCTGGAGTCAGCCAGACCTTTTCAGACACAAAGACAGGGTGACAGACCGTCCACCTCCTGAACTCACCGGCCACGCGAAGCTGAAGGGCAGCACCATCCTGGCTTTGTCGCTCTTGGCGCTGCGTAAAGTGAAGGTGTTCCCACCGAGCACCGGCGTGGCGGCGCCGCCGAAGCTGCAGGGCCCGGCCGAGGAGACCTTCAGCTGGTACTCCTTCAGACACACCCTGAAGTAGGTGTCGCATTCGTCCGCCGTGCACCGTCGGCCCGCTGCGTCCCGGGGTCCGTCGCAGCAGGCGCCGGTCTGCAGCTGCCCGTTGGCGTTCTGCATCGACAGGATCTGGAGCTCAAAATGTCCCGAAGCTGAAGAAACCTGCGGAGACGGTCAACAGGTGAACATTCAACATCAACAGAGACGCTCTTACAGGTCCACCTGGTCCGGGACCTGGCCCAGGACTTGGTCCAGGACCTGGTCCGGGATGGACCGGAGTCAGGAACACATCAGTTTTCAGACCAATCAGGTCTGTCAGCTAAAACTCAGACTTTCCTTCCCCTCAGTGAACACCCACAACTTCCAAACTCCACCACCATCTGTGCCGCCGCCCTAAAGCGCACGTTCAGATGACATCACTGTGACATCACCACGGACACTGATTCACGCCACATTCAATTTACGGTTTTAAATCAGTTTTGTTTCATTACTCTGTAAATGTTTCCGTGTTTTGGGGCTGCGGTTGAAACGGTGGACGACTTTCACCAAACGATAACGTCCCAGAAGACGTTTCTGTCCCGCGGTCTGGACTGTGTGACTAAAACACACTATAATGAGCTTGTTCGTTAGCACTGTAGCCTGTTAGATGAAGGGGTGAAGGTCGACCTTTGACCCTCTGGATGTAAAACCACTAAAATCATTTCTTCCTGTCGGACATTTGTGTAAAATGTCGTCATAATAAGTGAATTAATTCCTCAGTTGTGTCCTGTGAGGTCACAGCGACCTTTGACCTTTGGCCAGGTGATATCACGGGACGGACGACCTGAGATGACGCCTCCGGCCTCGACCGCCGCCGGTGAGGATGTAAGACGTCTGAAGCTGAGCGTCGACGCCTGAATGACGAGAGAACGTTTCCTCAGGTGAAACTAAAACACCGGGAACCTTTGGAGTCTTCACAGGAAGCTACAATAAAGTCTGAACCAAGCTCGGACAGAACAACACTCGGTCGGTGAGAAGGCGTCTGTCCTGCAGGATCTCGGTTGCTCGCTTAGAAAACTGATTACAATCAAACAACAAGAAGGACTCTGACTAAAACAGGCTTCACCAGTAAAAGTCCAAACAGCTTGTGGCTGTGAGCTCCAGATCCAGATCCAGATCCAGTCCACGTGATCCAAAGATGACCCAAATCAGATGGAATTTACGTCCCCACAGAACCAGAGTCCCATTAAAAAATGACTTATTTATGCACAAAACTCCTCACATTAACCAGCGTTCCCTTAAATTCCCTAATCAGAGTCTCAGTTTGAGTCACTGATGTCAGAGCATCAAACCCTGCTCTTTTTAACCCTTTGAGGTCTCTTGTTCAGCACAAGTCACCTGCATGTTGAAGGTGTTGAGTGTTTAGGGTTCATTGATAATTAACCTGAAGAACTCTGCCTGTTTTGTGCTAAATTACAGCATTACACACCAACAGTGATGATTTATGGTTTATGTTAGCCGACTGTAAAGAAGAACTTCTAACACTTAAAATAACTTAATTCGGCTGTTTTATCTCTTCCAGGCACATTTCACCAGAAGCTTAAAAGCAACTATTAGAGAAGCAAGCTCACTTTTACAACTTTGCTCAAACTTTATGGAAAGTAAACCGCTAATTTATGAAGATGTCAGTTGGATAAAACAACATAAATTCATCCAGAACTCGACAGAAAGCTTTCCTCCATGTTTCGGCCTCTTTGTCCACAACTCAGCCGGCGGCTGTTCGAAAGAACCCAAAATCACCCAAAAATCAGCGGGAGTCTGGTGTACCTGGATGCGGGCGGAGAGCAGCAGGAGCTGCAGGGGGAGGAGGACGGAGCTCCGGGGGAGGGTCATGCCGGCGGCTCTCGGGGCTCGGTGGTATCCGCTCCGGGTGTGTACCCCTCCGGATGGGACATGCACGGGCGGGGGGCAGAGCCGCAGGGTTTGTTCCCAAAGAGTCCACAAAGTCCCGCAGAGAGGATCCGACCAGCCTGCGTCCTGCTCCGGGACCTTTTGTCTGCTTTTGTCCGGGTCGTCTCGGAGCCTCCACACCCACTCATGCAGCCGCAGCACTGTGCTCGGGCCCCGGAGCAGGCTGGGTAATATCAACCAGCGAGGGGCGGGGGCTGTGCTGACGCCACGCCCACTGTGAATATTAATGAGCAGCGGTTTGTTTACAGTCAGTTCACGTGGAGGTGCGGAAGTGCCTTCACACCTGGAGGCTAAAAGGCCCCAAACTGACCCCAGAGCAGCTTAACGTCTGCGTGGTAATTATCAGAGAGAGAGAAGAAAGAGGAAGAGAAGCTTTCTGTTTACTTTATTGTTCAAATATTGTTTCTGACATTTTCTCAGTAGTGTTGAAGTTTGGCTGCGACCCTACGGTGGCTCAGAAGTGCCAAAAATAAAACCATTTCACTGAAACCAAAACGAAAGATAATAAATAATCACTTTTTAATTCAAGAATTATTCTGGTTTGTTGGTTTTAGAGCTACAAAACTAGAGCTAAAAGCTAAAAGAGACTCCTGAGGTTCCTCCATCAGTCTAAACATTCATTAAATCAGTCAAAAACAATGAATAAATACACATGACAAATAGTAAGTAAGTAAAAATGTCTCAGAGAATAAAATGTAAATAATATCTTACAAAAAACACAAACACAAAAACTATTATCTAATAAAATAATGACAAACCAAAACAATAAATGTATGAAAGAAAAGAGGAAAATCAAAACTGCAGGTTTAAAAGAAATTAACAAGGATTAAAGATTAAAAAGTTAGTTGTTGGTTTTGTGATTTTCACATTAATTAGTTGATTCTGTTCTTTTGTTGTAATCTATCGACACTTTATGGCCAAAAGTGTGCGGACGCCACCTTCAAAATAAAAGCCCACAGATTCCTGCAGTCGCTGTCATAATAAACACCTGATGATGCCACAACCTTCGTCATCATCTTCATCATCGTGTATATCAACCGTGTCACCTGCATGAATACATTTCAACCAACCATCTTTAATATTTATCCCATTTATTCTTTATTTTATGTTTTTTTTAACTTTCTGTGCTTTTTGTTCTGGACTTAAACACTCGTTATATTTTCATTCCTACTGCAGCTTCTCTCTATAACAATAACCTTTAACAATGACATTTACCCCCAGATTCACTGTAAATTACCCCAAAATGTGTCATTAACCCCCCCAACATTTACCTTTAACATGATAAGAATGAAACAGACACGATTAGGTGCAAACGTATATTCCTGTTCTAACACAGCACACGATGCACCGATTACTGGTGTTTTTCAACATCTTATCTGTTATTCAATTCTTTTTTTTTAATGGATTTATTTGAGAACACAAACATTCAGCAGAAAGGAGGTCGTTAAACGTGTGAAACACACACACACACGTGCAAAACGTGTTTATTGTCACACAAAATGCAGCAAACTGTATAAATGATACAAAAACTCGAGGTTATGACAAAAGATTATGTAAATCTGGAGCAAAATATCTGAATGAGCCAAACGTGGAGAGTGGAGGAATGAAAGGAGGCAGGGGGAGGGTGGTGGCAGGAAGATGGAGGGGGGGGTTGATGTTTCTTTATGAAATAGAGCCTGAGCGACAGAACAAAGGTGCCCCCGTCTTTATTCTCAAATCAGAGCAGCTGGGCTCTTTTCCCTGGAGGAGCCCCATGAATAGATTATTGGACTGTTGTCACTGAAAGGGAGACAAAACCCCCCTAAATCCCCCCCCCCTCACCCTCACCACCAGCCCCACCCCCAACCTCCCTCTGCTGCTGCCATGATCAGCCCCCCCCCCCGTATCTGGACCAGGTCCCAGACGGAGATCAGGTCCAGCTCAGGTGTTTTTGATGATGCACGCTCTCAGTTTGGAGAAGCGGGCAGGAGTCCCGGCACAGACGCCAAGCTTCAGAGCTGCCAGACTCCATTGACAAAAACATGAATTTTACCCTGCAGAACAAAGGGGTGGCTGCTGTACCGCTGCCTTGATCAGTTAGTCTGTTTGTGTTATTGTGTGGCTTCAGTGTTTTAAATGATTATATCACACTCTAACCAACATATTAGTTCATGAACCGAGGCAGTGATAGTTCGGCAACTTCCTGTGTTCTGTGAGCTAAAATGACTGTTTTTGTCAATGGAGTCTGGTGGCTTTGTCGAGAGCAGTTTTGCAACACAACAGCTTCACTTCTCCGACCAAAAGATGTAGATTTTTTTAAGGTGGACCCCCCACCCCACCCCCGATGCTCAGCATTTGTGCCAAGACTCCTGTCTGCTTCTCCAAGCTAGAGGCGTCCCATCCGCATTTAAGTGTGTTATTTGTGTGATCTGACAGCAGTAAACGGGTGATTTGGAGGATTTTGGGCTGAGAATCAGTTCCAGTTAACAGCTCTCAGGCCAGTTGTTTGGGTGAGGTATTTCTATGACTAAGAGTTCTGTGGTCGTCCAGTTATCTCCCACTGCAACCCTCCTGTCCCACTCCACAGTGACAACATCATGAATCACCAGAAGTATTCAGTGTCTTCTACCTGATGTGTTCATCGTGGTGCAGACAGCTGTTCATGTAGGAGGGGCTTTTAGCTTTTGCATCAAGGAACGGGTCCCTCTCTAAAGCTAACACACTGCTGTCACTGTTTTCCCTCATCAATGAAGTCATGACGCCAACATCCCAACGCTCTGCTTGGCACCGGTTCTACTGAAGTGAATGGGAGACGTCTGGAGAACCACGTGGAGCCGAAGGGGAGAACAGAGAACCTAACACTGACTGATTTAGTGTCTATTGTGTTGATTTGCTGTTGGTGTCCAAAGATGGTCAGAAATACTTTACAGTCCAAAGAAAACGCTCGATAAAAAGTCAAGTGTCCCTTTTTAAATGTTAGTTTAGACATACAGAGGAGTCGAGAAGACGTTTCTCACCATCCCACAGTGACAGAAAGTCTATGAAACCTGAACACTAACGTAACCTGCATGCAAATTAATTATTAAAAACAGCACACAAATCAAATGATATGAAATAAGCAACATTAAAATGATTAAAAGAAGCTAAAAATGACCAAATGATGGAGGCCAGACGCTCCCTGTGTTCGAAGCACCAAAATCAGTTTAACGACCAAATCAACTCAATCTGAGCGAGTCAACTGATCAGCTCGTAATCCTGTGGTCGTGTGTTTAACAGAGCTGAAAGCCGTCGGCCAGGTGGGGGGGCGTTCAGGTGTCGGGACCAGGCATGAAATGACAGGTGTTTCTGTTTATTTATAGGAGATCACAGCCCGTGTGAGAAAAATATTAATTCATAGTATTTGTAAACTTCTATATTTCAGTTTCCTTCTATCATTACCAGTTCTCAGGGGCAGTTTGGTTAGGTTTAGGCAATAAGAATACCCGTTAGATTTGGGAAAATACACCGACTTGGGTTGAAATAACAAGTGAAATACCAATAGAACAGGCAGGAGACATTAAACACAACATATTGTCTTTACAGCACACACCTACGGCCACGTCGGCTCTTCACCATCATCATCATCCGTCGCCCAAAAGCCTTCAAAAAGCCTCTCTGCTGTTCCCTCATCCCCCTGAACACACACACACACCGTCCTGCTGCCACAAACACCCACTGGAGCACCAAATGTAGATTCATCCGCCGCTGAAGATAGTCCCCAACACTACTTCCTCCTAAAAACTGCCATGAAGAACTGCATCTCTAGTTTTTTTAAATTAGCATTAACTACGTGTTTGTGTGTTTCTACGTGTTTCTTTTGGTTCTTCTCCATCACACAGTTTTAGCTCTACTCTCAGGTATCAGGAACCAAAGACTTGAGGAGCAGAATGTTCTAAACCAGACTAAACTAACTAAAACTGTAACGATGTTAGAAGTGAAAGATGAAATAAGCTGGACTGGAGGACGGCAGAGCTTCTCTGTGTGCCTTCCTGTCTCCACTTTGTTTGATGTAATTAGATGAAGCAGCTCTGCAAACAGCAGCAGCCTTCAGTCGACTCGCTGCGTTAATGTGACGCCAGTTTAAAATAAACCCCAGACTGAGCTTTACAGTGAGCGAGCTCTCTCTGTCGTCAGTCTACGTGTCTGTTCCTGACTGGTTCCACTATTCCTGTCATTTTGTTTCTACGTCTGAGAGAAGCGATGTTTGAGTATGACGACAGAAATCATAAAACAGATCAGACTTAAAGCAGGAACTAGTTTATCAGAGGATAAATGAAGAGGAGTGAACTGGAGCAGACGATCAGTCGATGCCACAAACTCTTTCTAGTCATCGATGGAGAAACGTCGACGTGTTGAAGTTGGACAAACAGGTGAAGTAGAGAATAAGATGCTTCTAAGATTAACCAGCGACGTGGTAAACATGGAAGTGCTCCGAAAAAAGTGACTCCCCTCCAGTTGCTTCCTCTATAATTCGGTGATGAATTCAGAGGCTTTCGGCTCGTCAGGTCACAGTGTTTGAGGTTCAGGTGGAGTGACACTAGATCACTAGCCACAAACATGGACGGGACCCAAACACAGGCGACGCAGATTTCCCAAGAACTGAATAAGAATAAGAATGTTGGTTTTCTTCATATTGCCACAATCTACACATCTATCTATCTATCATCTATCTATCTATCTATCTATCTATCTATCTATCTATCTATCTATCTATCTATCTATACATCTATATATCTATCTATCATCTATCTATCTATCTATCTATCTATCATCTATCTATCTATCTATCTATCATCTATCTATCTATCTATCTATCTATCTATCTATCTATCATCTATCTATCTATCTATCTATCATCTATCTATCTATCTATCTATCTATCTATCTATCTATCTATCATCTATCTATCTATCTATCTATCATCTATCTATCATCTATCTATCTATCTATCTATCTATCTATCATCTATCTATCTATCTATCTATCTATATATCTATATATCTATATATCTATACATCTATATGTCTATTTTTTAACCAAGTTGAAAAAACTCATTGTGGGAAACAAGCAGCAGCCTCCTTCGGTTAGCATTGTTGCTAAGCTAGGCTAAACACACACAAAAGAGGAGGTACAGGTTGTTTTAGGTTTTTATTTCACCGACTTTAATGAAACAGGTTTCAGTGTTGACGCTGAATAATTCACTGATGACCTGATATTCTCGTCCCTAACTGTGTCTGACAGGCGTGAACGGACCGAACACGCTGGAGATCCATTGATCGACTGACAGTCAGCTGTTTGTTGGGATCATTTCTCTTCCAGATTGGGAGCTGAAGCTGACTTTGAGGTTCCCACCTTCCCGACTCCTCCAGTGTGCAGCAGATGATTGGAGGGATAAAAATGTTAACCTAATAAAGGGGGAGAATCGGCCCTCTGTCCTCTCTTAGGATGCGTATCCTTCCCAGAATGCACCGTGGCGGCGGACACAAGCCCTCTCTCTGTGTCGGCGTTCCCACCGTCAGGAATCACATGACGGATGACTGCGTGGGAACCGGGAGCCGCAGACGCTTTAACATGGGAATAACCTGAACAGGCTCAGAGTGCTGCAGAGGTTCCCCTCACCTCACTACTAGAACCACATGGGGAACGTCCACCTGTTGTTCCTTCTGAGAGAACCTTTATTTTAATGTTAATCCACCTTCCTTCCATCGCTGTCTTCTGCAGTTAAAGATTTCCTACGTTTCCCAGAATGCCTTTGGAAAGCCCTCAGAGAGGAAGTGTGACCTCCGTGTGCTCCTCGTCACATGTGTAACCCAGAACCTCCAGAACCTTCAGGCGACCACCTGATTCTGTCAGCTGGAGAGAGAGAGAACGTTTTAGAGAGAACGAGGGAGAGAACCAGAGACAGAGAACCAGACAGAGAACCAGAGACAGAGAACAGGAGAACCAGTGAATGAGATCAGGAGAACAGGAGAACCAGTGGGTGAGAACAGGAGAACCAGTGAATGAGATCAGGAGAACAGGAGACCCAGTGAGTGAGAACAGGAGAACCAGTGGGTGAGAACAGGAGAACCAGTGAATGAGATCAGGAGAACAGGAGACCCAGTGAGTGAGAACAGGAGAACCAGTGGGTGAGAGCAGGAGAACCAGTGGGTGAGAACAAAAGAACCAGTGAGTGAGAACAGGAGACCCAGTGAGTGAGAACAGGAGAACCAGTGGGTGAGAACAGGAGAACCAGTGAATGAGATCAGGAGAACAGGAGACCCAGTGAGTGAGAACTGGAGAACCAACGGGTGAGAACAGGAGAACCAGTGGGTGAGAACAAGAGAACCAGTGAGTGAGAACAGGAGAACCAGTGGGTGAGAACAGGAGAACCAGTGGGTGAGAACAAGAGAACCAGTGAGTGAGAACAGGAGAACCAGTGGGTGAGAACAGAAGAACCAGTGAGTGAGAACAGGAGAACCAGTGGGTGAGAACAGGAGAACCAGTGGGTGAGAACAGAAGAACCAGTGAGTGATAACAGGAGAACCAGTGAGTGAGAACAGGAGAACCAGTGGGTGAGAACAGGAGAACCAGTGAGTGAGAACAGGAGACCCAGTGAGTGAGAACAGGAGAACCAGTGGGTGAGAACAAAAGAGCCAGTGAGTGAGAACAGGAGACCCAGTGAGTGAGAACAGGAGAACCAGTGGGTGAGAACAGGAGACCCAGTGAGTGAGAACAGGAGAACCAGTGGGTGAGAACAAAAGAACCAGTGGGTGAGAACAGGAGAACCAGTGGGTGAGAACAAGAGAACCAGTGAGTGAGAACAGGAGAACCAGTGGTTGAGAACAGAAGAACCAGTGAGTGAGAACAGGAGAACCAGTGGGTGAGAACAGGAGAACCAGTGGGTGAGAACAAGAGAACCAGTGAGTGAGAACAGGAGAACCAGTGGGTGAGAACAGAAGAACCAGTGGGTGAGAACAAAAGAACCAGTGGGTGAGAACAGGAGAACCAGTGGGTGAGAACAGAAGAACCAGTGAGTGATAACAGGAGAACCAGTGAGTGAGAACAGGAGAACCAGTGGGTGAGAACAGGAGAACCAGTGAGTGAGAACAGGAGACCCAGTGAGTGAGAACAGGAGAACCAGTGGGTGAGAACAAAAGAGCCAGTGAGTGAGAACAGGAGACCCAGTGAGTGAGAACAGGAGAACCAGTGGGTGAGAACAGGAGACCCAGTGAGTGAGAACAGGAGAACCAGTGGGTGAGAACAAAAGAACCAGTGGGTGAGAACAAAAGAACCAGTGAGTGAGAACAGGAGACCCAGTGAGTGAGAACAGGAGAACCAGTGGGTGAGAACAGGAGAACCAGTGAGTGAGAACAGAAGAACCAGTGAGTGAGAACAGGAGAACCAGTGGGTGAGAACAGGAGAACCAGTGGGTGAGAACAGGAGAACCAGTGAGTGAGAACAGGAGAACCAGTGTTCTCTCTGTAGGGATCCTTTCCATGAAGCTGGCAGACAACTATCTTTAATATTCTTTAATCCGTTCTTTGTGTGGTTCTCTGTGAACGTTAATGTGGAATGTTTCTTGTTTGCACTTTGTTCAACGTTTCTCTTGAGTCATGAACTCAGTCAATCGGTCTGATTATTGATTATTAGAACCTACAGCCTGATCAGAGACACTACAGCCGCTCCTCAGCAGAAAAGCCCAGTGTTTCCTGTTTTCCTGGAGCAGAGGGATCGTCTGCAGCGAGCGCTCTTAAATACCTCCAGATGTTTGGCTTCTGAAACCTGCACAGCTCTCACACACTCTCACTAATGTGTGTCACAGACGATCACTTAACGGGCGACCGTGTTCACATCCAGGAAAAAAGAAACACTCCGAGGGGAGAATATCCGCTTTGTGAATGTCAGAGAGTTACAGGAGGCTGCATACTTGTTTGAATTCCATCTTTATTTGGGTCGAGGAGTTGGATCTGCTGAGAAATCTGCACCGGACAGAATATTTTTCACACTAGCACACCGGTGGTTCCCAACCTTTTTGGATTGTGACCCTTTAAAATGAGTCAGTGTCTTCTGGCCGTCACCGCAGACACCGGAGGGACGCTCCCTCCTCAGACCGTCTCCTCTGTGGAGGTGTGAAGAGGTTCAAGTGTTTTATTAGAGGAGCTGATTTTCAGTAAGAGCCCTTTTAGCCACATCTCTCCTCCAAGGTTACAGACCACTGGTCTAAAGGCCCTTTATTCATCCGTCTGCGTCCTCGCTGCTGCTTCTTCTTCTGGTGACGTCGTCTCTTGGAGGACCTTCTTCTTCTTCATGTCCCTAAAATGTGTCCAACCTCAGCTAGAAGGTTCCAGAAGTCACTAAAGCAGAATGAGTGAGAAAAGACTTCACATATATCAAAGTAAAGGCACTTTAATTGTTGATCATTAATGTGTTCACTTTACTGTTGGTTGGTTTAATCAATAAAAACAGGAGATGATTTATAGTTTGTAGCAACAATCTGAACCTGTGAAGACAAATCATGGAAATAATCATGAAACAGATCTGATGAGTTATTTTAGAACATAAAGAACATGGAGACGCTCTGTGCCACAGACTGCTGGGTAACATCCACAGTGTGTCACAGAAACTGCAGGTTTGGAGTGAAAATGACGTTTTAGCTGTTTAACCAACACCCTAAAACCTTCAGGAGCTGTTTCCTGGCCGGCCGGTGGACTGAGGCAGTGAGCCAGACCGTTACAACACGACACGGTGTACATTTACAGTTAAAGCACTTAGCTCAGACACTGTTTGAGGGCTGTGAAGGAAAACTCTGGTGTTTGTGTACCCGGGCTCCACTCTTACATGTTTTGAGTTCAAAATGACTGGTGGGTACAAAAGGTTTTGTAACTGGTCCAATAAAGAGAACGGGCTGTAATGTAATCCTTTAGGATCACAGTAGGTCCACTAAAAGAGCTTGTTTGATCCACTGACAGGCTCAGAGTGTTATTCTAAGTGTGTGACAGCATCATGGAAAGGATCCCTACAGAGAGAGACCTGGAAGATCCTTTTGGTTTAACCACAAACAGCACACACACCAGACTACATTCACTAAAACAGGGACTTTAGAGAACAGGACACAGGCGTGACTGACCTCCTGCTGCCTTCATCAGTTAGTTTGTTGGAGTTGTTGTGTGGTGCATAAATATAAACTAACCCTTTAAAACACCAAAGTCACACAATAACACAATTCAACTAACTAATTGAGGAAGATGTAGACCAGCAGCTCCTGTGTTCTGCAAGGTAAAAATACTGTTTTTGTCAATGGAGTGTGGTGGTTTTTTCCAAGTAGCAAAGGTGCTGATATGACCAATATTTGACTAACTCAGGAACTGAGAAGCACAAGCTGTCAGAGGTCAGGGCTCGTCCGGGATTTGAACCCGGGACCTCTCGCACCCGAAGCGAGAATCATACCCCTAGACCAACGAGCCACGAGGAAATCCACTACTGGACCAGTTCCAACACTTTTGGTAGCCACCGGTCATTCAGACACCAGGATGTGAACAGAGAGGACCCAGGGTTAAAAACACCAGAGTGACCCTTTAAACTTCAGAGAAAAGAAAAGCCGAGGAGACAACAGACGCTGCCTCTGCCTCGGCCACTTTAGGAACCAAAATATTTTGTGGGTATCATTTTCCCATTTTTGACAAATGTTCTGGAGAAAAGTTTATGTGCGATGAATCACTGGCGATATGAAAATAATGGTTTCTGGCAGATCCTTCAGCAGCTCCTTCACGTCTCTCCTGGAACAATGAGACACGCTGTGGGTTTGTGCAGTATGTGAGGAAAGAAAAACAGCGATCTGTGAATCGGTCGCGTCGCCACAACTTCAAACATCCTCGAGCTCATAAACCATGTTCCTGCAGACCGAGTCTCCTGGTTTACAAAAGCACGACATAAATCATGTTCTGCATCTCAGCGTGCGCATTTCTGTCCAAACAAAACCGCTTTATCTCACATGACAACAGTTATTTCCACCCTTTGCTCATTCCTCTGCTCGTGTGTCTTCACTGCACATCTTGATCACATTTTTCTTTCCGCTGCTGAACAGACACAAACAGATCCGGGGACACGGGGGCATCCCTGTCCGACCGGGACGCTGCTGGGGGAGTTTGTAGCTGCAGCGTTCCTGCATGACAGAAATGTCTTATGAAGGGAGCAGAGCCAAATGTTTTGGTTGGTGCTGGTTCAGCATTTCATTCACCACTTTAACATGTTCAGTGTCCTCAAACAGAGCGACTGCAGGATGACAGAACACAACGCATTCCTGTCACACCTAAAGGTCTGACCTCGACCTTCACCCCAATCTACTTCTAACCTTAACCTTCAAACCCTCAAACAGCCCTGTGGAGGTGTGAGGACCATGCAAAAAGTAATGTCCTCACAATGCAGGGATGTCCTCACAATGCAGGGATGTCCTCACAGTGAAGGGATGTCCTCACAATGCAGGGATGTCCTCACAGTGAAGGGATGTCCTCACAGTGAAGGGATGTCCTCACAATGCAGGGATGTCCTCACGGTGCATAAATGTCTTCACAGTGCAGGGATGTCCTCACAATGCATAAATGTCTTCACAGTGCAGAGATGTCCTCACAATGCAGGGATGTCCTCACGGTGCATAAATGTCCTCACGGTGCAGGGATGTCCTCACAATGTAGGGATGTCCTCACAGTGCATAAATGTCCTCACAATGCAGGGATGTCCTCACGGTGCAGGGATGTCCTCACAATGCATAAATGTCCTCACGGTGCAGGGATGTCCTCACGGTGCAGGGATGTCTTCGTAATGATGGTTTAAAACCAAAATGTGTTCTCATAACTATACAAAGACATGCACACACACACACACACATGCAGCATGCTTTCAGTACAATTAGCGAAGGATGAGGGATATAATGCCGACTTTGGCCTCTAATTTGGTTTTGAAACTGTCCTGCCATGGGATTTTAGGACATTCAAGGGCCCAAAAAGTGTCCCGGGACACTCAGTCACTCACATCCATGATCATGTCAGCTTTTATTTCGAGGACGGAAAAAGTGAAACCACAATATTGCAGTTAGGTGGTTTTTCCACGACAACAGCAAACAGTGTAATGACAGAGGGCTGGGAGTCTGGCATCATAACACCGATCCCCAGAGAGGAGAATAGAGCCGTCATTGTCTGAAGAGACTTTAAATTATTCAACAGGCCGATCCATCAGGCTGCAGAGATCCCCGCCCCGTCCCTCAGCCTCTCATCACAGCTCATTTCTTCTGTGCATTTCATTTTACTTTATTAATTGTACTTTTTTGCCTCGCTGTTGATGGAGGATGGAGGTCAGCTGGACACTTGGGTCCTGAACTAGATTCTGCATTTTTCAGTTTCCAGAGGATGAAGGACCTTCGAACAACAGCTCTTCTTTCTGTACTCACTTCTGTTTCTGTGATTTAACAGTGAAATCACATTCGATACTCAACATGAAAGCCCTGCTTCTTGTGGCTCGTTGGTCTAGGAGTATGATTCTCGCTTAAGGTGGGAGAGGTCCCGGGTTCAAATCCCAGACGAGCCCTCAAAAGGTCCAGTATGTGGCTCTAAACTGCCCAGAGAAGCTTCATGGTCTGTTAGCAAATGGAAGGTAATAAATTAAGTTCCCATTAGACAGGGCAGTTATAATCATGGTGTCCTTTGTTATTTCTGATCTTTATCATCAACCAGTTCTATTCAAACCTTCACATTTAGAGTCTTTACAGAAGCCTCCAGTAAAGGGCATCAATCATCAGGGGACACCACGTCAGGAGGAGGAGACCTGAGTTCACACTATAACAGCTTCGATGAGCAGGTGTTCGTTTACTCTCTTTTTTGCTCACTTCTTCCAATTACATCATCAAGACAGACCCTGTTTGTTGGAAGGTGCCTCATCTGAAAGGACAGGATGGCTTAATATGGCTACAGGAGGAGCTTTAAGAAGACCCCCCGCCCCCCCGAGAAACAACTACCAGCTACTGAAAATCATGTTATTTCTAGCTATGTGGAGCACAGTTCATGTTTGGTTTCCACACACAGCAGGAGGAGGTGCTGAGAAGCAGAAGCACATTTCTCCACACTCGTTATGAAAGGGTAAAGGGTCTGATTATGTGTGTTCACTCTTTATTTAGGCACACCTGACAAATATGTGGAATAAGTTTGGAAATTAAAAAACTAAATCACACACAGCTGTGGTTAGCTCTTAGGAAGGACTTGTGGCTCGTTGGTCTAGGGGAATCACTTTGGGTGTGAGAGGTCCTGGGTTCAAATCCCGGACGAGCCTGTAATAGTAGCAGCATGTTCCTCTCCCAGCTTTAGATTTGGTCAACCAGTAAGACCTTTGCTAAAAACACACTGTGAAGCTACAACTCCTTCAGAGGACTTCAGAAGCTTCTCCTTCATCACAGGTGAGGATCTCCACAGAATCTTGGCATCATTAATCTTGCAGAGATAAGTGACCAACACACAGCACTGATTCTGAAGTAATGCAAACATTAGTATCGCCAATACTGCAGTACCCCCCACGGGATCGCTTTGACTGAAATAATGAGCACTTAACTTCCTGCCTCTTTTTGATCCACTTCAAATCAAGAGCTTTGCCTTCTGGCTCAGCTCCCTCTTCACCACAATGGTCCAGTACCCCCCACGGGATCCCCTAAGGACACGGCCATAGGTCTTCTACAGGTCCACAAAACATATAAAGACTGGATGGGCAAGCTCCAATAACACCTCCAACAACCCTACGAGGGTACCTGAGGTTCAACAATCGGCTGGAGCCTCCAGAGCACACTGGACAGCAGAACCTGTGGCTCGTTGGTCTAGGGGTATGATTCTTGCTTAGGGTGCGAGAGGTCCCGGGTTCAAATCCCGGACGAGCCCTAAAATCCTTTAGAATTTGTCAATCAGCAGTCTCTTCTTTGAACATGAACTAAATAAGTCCACACACTCAACAAGCTCATATGTGAAAAGCAATCTATTGATGATCTATTGTCAGATAAGGAAGGAAGTTCCCCTCCCAAAAGGACAAGTTGCTGACTGTCTCTGACTGATCATCTGAAGGTAGCCAAGGTTTGACTGATTAAAGGCTTAATGGGCTCGTCCGGGATTTGAACCCGGGACCTCTCGCACCCAAAGCGAGAATCATACCCCTAGACCAACGAGCCACAGGAAACCCTGCTAACATGCTATAAGTGATTGTACTGTTGGGGCTCATTAAACCAGCTCTAACTGTGATCCTGCTCTCATCACTGAGATGCAAACAGGCTCGTGGTTTCCTCCTGCTTCCAGTCTTCGTGCTAAGCTAGGCTCAGTAGCCTCTGGACATTCACTCTACGCTCTAGACAAAGGGTCAAACGTGCTTCATCCTTCTCCAGCCGGGAAAACAGAGGCAGCGCATCGTATCTGATCTTCCAGTCCAAAAGTCAGTGGTGGGGGAGGAGCAGAGTCTCCTCCTGGACTACCAGACCGTATTAGTGGGTTATTTATTTAACAGACAATCACTGGAAACTCTCTTAAAACTCTCTTCCAGGATCTGAACCCACAATGAAACACGATCAGACAGACAAACCAGCGACTGCTACTGAACGCTGGATCTGTTCCAGTCTTTTCACTACAAATCGTTCACAGGACTCAACAACCGCCTCCTTTGTCACAGACGGGACTCTGTCCAGAGAGTCTTTGCCAAGATAAGTGACCAACACACAGAACATATGAAGTAAAAGACTGTAACACATGACGTTTATACCATCAGATAGCTGCGTAGCCTATTTAATGCACAATCTTCGCCGAAATAGTTCACCTAGCTTCCTCACTTGGACTGAAGCGAAGAGCAGCCTGACTTACTGCTAATGTTTTTGTTTAAAGAAAAAATCTATCAAAAAGCAAAAGCAATTTCAGTCAGACTGTCTGTCTGTCTGTCTGTCTGTCTGTCTGTCTGTCCTGTGTGAGTCCTTTATAAAGCCAACAGTAGCAGGAACATTTCCATGGTGAACCCAGTAGCAGTCCTTTAAAGCTTCAGGATTGTCAGACTACATGTGCTTCCACATATTTCCACTGATATCTACCTGAAAAGAAAAACACCAAGAGTCTGCTGACCTGATCCAAGCATGATGAAAGAGAAAGAGACAGCGGTGACCTTTTAAAACACCGGCTGTTCTACGTTTTTAATATTAAACAATGAACCTCGAGTACAGTTTTTATTTGATTGGACCCTTGAGCGGTAACTCATACCGTCTGCCTCTCCTGCCCAGACCACGATGTCACTGCAGAGCATAAACCCATAAAACGGTGCAGCTGAAGTTTACAGTGCTCCCATGATGCCCCGGGGGGAACAATAAGAAGCATGAGGGACCGTTGGCTTCACAGAGCTGCCAGCACAACCAGCGATGTAATTACAAAGCTGTGGCCGTTTGATCGCTGCAGATACCTGATGGCTAAATGAGCAGAGAGTAGACAGGTAACATCCCTCTGAAACACGTGTCGGACATCTTCAGTCATGTTGTCCTCCACAAGGTCTACAGACACGCTAGCAGCTAGCAGCTAAATCGTAATGTCAATGCAGCTATGTGCTCACAATGACAATGCTAGCATGTCATTGATCTTAGTTCAGTGTGCTAGCATGCTAATGTTAGCTAATTAGCACTAAACTCAGAGTCCGGCTCAGGCTGATGGGCATGTTTTACCATTTACCATTTCGTGGCGATCTATGCTGTAGCTGAACATGCAGCTAGCATGGCTGAACACGATCGACGGGGGGTCGGTGAGGGGGCATGCTAGCTAATAGTTAGCTGGCTAACTATTAGCTAGCTAATATTTGTTGTTGATGCGTCTGAAACTTCAGCCTCCCACATCATCCCAGTGAAAACATTTTCCAAACATGCAGCAGGAAACAAAACATGACTGTTAGCATGCTAACGTTAGCTGCTAACTCAAGCTGTGAGAGCCTCTAGTTGGTTTTATCTGCTCAGCTTCGAAGCAGGCAGACGGCATCACTGGATCCTAATGAAACCAGCTCCCAGCAGACGAGCTGCTTATTGATTGATTGAAGGAGACAGCTGTGATGTGACGGACGCTGTCAATTATTAATGAGCTGTTTTGGGCCCACAGGCCTGAAACCTGATCGCCTCCTCAGGTTGGTTAAGGAACTCTTTTGATTCTCTTCATTTTTACCCCATTTAGTGACTAATAACCGTCTTGTTGTGGTCTTGGCTTTCTTTCTTTCTGATTCATTATGTCGCTCACCTCTCCTCTCGTTTCTCGATCCTTCTCTTCTTCTGGTCACCTGATTGTTTCTCCTCCTCTCATTAGTTCCACCTGTGTCTCATTACCTGCCCGCTGTGTTTAATCTATCATGGGCTACAATCACACAACATCTCTCCATTTACACATCAATCTTTGACTTGGAGGAGTGTTTACATGTTGAACTTTCAGAGCCCATCCATCCTCATTTCTTCTTCTGTGGTGCTTGCTATAAATCCCGTTTGCTGCCCACCTTTTGTACAATATTCCCCCAAGGAAGAGGGAGGTGTTATTTTCTTATTATTTCTTGTGTATCATTATTCTTTCCAATAACCAGGAGAGTTTCTCCTGCTGATCAGAGTTTCTGCTCAGATTTAGCTGGTTTGGTCGTTAAACTGATGTTGGAGCTTCTAACAGGATCAAACAGGCCGCGTTTCATCTTCTGCTGCTTTAAATGTGTTTCTTGGATGTATTTCCTGCCACCACAACGCTTCTGGTTGGATTTGAAGAGTTAACTAGAGCGGACACCATCAGCTCCGGCCTTCATATCCACCCCCCCCCCCCCCGATAAGAACCAGTAACGGCCATGTAAGTCAGCGATAATGTCGAGCGAGCTGTCAGCACTCTGTCAGGGTTGTGCTCCTGTGCTTGTGCCTGTGAGGTAACCACAAACAGCCGTTATATCGCTCTCCTCAAACATACCAGACTCCATTGACAAACGTGATAATTTTTCACAGTAGTTGTTGGTCTGCTGCTGCCTTGATCACTTGGTTTGTTTGTGTTTTTGTGTGACTTTGGTGTCTTAAAGGGTTAACTCAGAACTAACATAATATTTGTGTAACACACAATAACACAGACACACTGACTGATGGAGGCAGCAGCAGAGCAGCAGCTCCTGTGTCCTGTTCTCTAAAATCCCTGTTTTAGTGAATGTAGTCTGGTGTGTGTGGTGTTTGTGGTTAAACCAAAAGGATCTTCCAGGTCTCTCTCTGTAGGGATCCTTTCCATGATGCTGTCACACACTTAGAATAACACTCTGAGCCTGTCAGTGGATCAAACAAGCTCTTTTAGTGGACCTACTGTGATCAGGTGCAGTTGTCCCAAAGGATCACGTTGCAGCCATTGCAGCCCGTTTGGTGTCTGCTGGCTGAGGTGATCTACTGGACCAGTTCCAACACTTTTACTATCTACCAGTCACTCAGACACCAGGATGAGGACACAGAGAGGGCTCTGGGTTAAAGATACTGATGTTTCCCTTTAAAATATTTGGGCCTTGTTTAAGCTAACGAGGGACTGAATTGAGGTCGACCGTCTGAGAGACTTTATCAGCTGCAGAGTTTCACTCTGAGCTTCGACTCTCCAGATGCATATAAAGAATGCAATTTATGACGACAGGAGGCAGACAAGGGGCTTCCCACGACTGTGTAAACGTCCAGTAATGCCTTTTACACTCAGTGCTGCCAAAACAGAACATTCACTTACATGTAATGATGACACACCCAGTAGAGCGTACACTCCTGTTCAAGTGAAGACGGCGCTGATAGGAAGACAAAACAGATGAAGTGCGTCTCCTCTGTGGTCAGAATCCCACAGTAATGTGACCGTGGTGTCAGGAGGTTCGTTCCCACAGTGACCCATCAGGCTGAACATTGACTCCCACTGAAACCTGGAAAACAACTCATCCTCTTTGCTCCCTGCTGCCAGCTGGACTGGACACGTCTGCATCTGAAGAGATTAATTTCTGTTTTATGAACTGGGGAAGGAGTCCAGTCTGTGACAAAACTCAGAGTTGTCCCTCATCACATTTACATCGTAGGAAAGTCACAATCATAAACACAAGTGTCGTCCTTTGGACTCAAGCTTTTCACCAGAGAAAGTGAGTTTGTGCAGACTGGGACCCCCCAGGAGGAGCTAGAAAGTTGCTCTGGAGAAGGAGGTCTGGAGTGTTTGCTGCTTAGCCTGCTGCCACCACGACATGAGAGGAAGAGGATGGATGGATGGATGGACGGACGGACGAGTGGTAAGTCACCTGGTCTGCACAAACTCTCTCTCTCTCAGGTCTCTGCAGCCCAGATCAGAGCTGAAAGCAAACCCAAACCACCTCAACTGGCTGCTTTTGACTTGGATGTCTGAGCTCCTCACCTGGTCTTTGAGGATGAGGAAAGATGGCTGAGCTGCACGTTTTTAACACCAGACATTTTCAAACATCGTCATGCAGCAGAACAATCTGTAAACACAACATCTGACAGAACATGTCCACAAACAGCCACAGAGCCTACAGGAAGTCACAACTTTCTTCCACAGACTCACATTGTGAAAGAGAAGTCGGTAAATCAGAGGATACAGTTTTTTCTTTTTCAGTCACGACCACCGTGAAATTACTCCTTTCTCCATCAGATCCATTCGGGCCGATAACATTTGGAAAGTCTAGAAGAGCTGCACAATTAAGTCATTGTACCCCATTCAAGCTAGCACAGGGCTAACAGGAAGTTAGCTGGGGGCTAACAGGAAGTCATCAGGCTCGGCAGGCCCGAGGCGCCAGTCATCCGTGCTCTGTGGGCCCAGAGGAGTGATTTCTGGGTAAATCTTTGACAATGAAATGTGAAATGCTGCTTTCAGCTTTAAATGTTACTTTTACTTGTGATTTAAATGTTTCTGGCATAAATGGAAAAACCAGGTGACACTGGTCACATGACATTTTGGATGTGAACGTTGTCCCCTGAACACTGTTGTGACAGTGGAAACACTTTTGTCCTCCCTACAAGTACGTGGGAATGAATCTCACTTCAGTTTTGAGTTTGTGCTCGTGGCGGCGAAGGATGTGAGCAGTAATGGCGTCAGACAGCTTGAGCAGAAATCTGCCTCCTCTGAGAAACTCTCTCCCTGTCGGCCGCATGTGTTTCTTATTTTAACACTTTTCTCAGTGAAGTCTCTTTAACAGATTCTCTCCTTGTTTTACACTTGGTGTTGCGACGCGACCGAGACACTCAAAGCGAGATTTCTCCGCTTTAATGAAGCATCTGGACCGCTTCTCTGGGCTTTATGGAGTCGTGAACAATTATGGCTACAAGAAGCAATCCATAAAAACAATTATAGAGCTTTAACATGAAGCGGTAAAGTCTTTTCCCAAGGCTCAGTGTGAGTGTGTGCTCAGCCTTCTGGGTTTTTGGACTTTGAAACCAAAGGTTTTAGAAGCTTTCTCCTCTCCTGCCTCCAGTTTCTCACACTTTCAGTTTGTGCATCAGCACAGAAACATATTCAGACAGACATGTAACCAAACCTCCGTATTATAGTCGTATTAACAGCTGATTATTCGGGGGCCCCTCACTATTCCCACAGGGGCCACATGTGATACAACCCTGGGACACCCTGCTCCCAACACTTAGTGTCCTTCATATGCTGTTTAGAGTTTTATCAGTCTGCAGGATTTAATCTGAGAGTCTGTTCTTCTGTTTCAAGGTGTTTTATTCCACCTTAAAACTACACAGAGAAAACGCCTTAAATATGACGGCACCTTGAAAAGGATCAGCTCTTGAGATGTAGCATCTTATTTTCAAGTCTCAGTCTCAGTCTCATGCAGGGGGTGAGAGGGGGGGGTGTCCATGATGGATTTGAGTTTCGTTAACGTCCTCTTCTCACCCAGTAGCAGTCCACCACAGAGTCCTGCACACTCCAAAGGACCTCGGTCTCCTCAGCAGGTGGAGACCACTTTGGCAACAGACCCCAAAAACTGTTTCAAACCAGAAGGGAACAAAAGTTTAACATATTTAACGACATGTTTCATCCTTTAATCTTCACACGCTGCGGCCCGATGAAAGCTCGGTTCGGTTCAGCTGTCAAACCAAACAGAGTCTCTAGTAACCAGAGTCCAGGTCCTGGTCTTCACAGGAGTCACAGAAGTCTATCGGAGGCTAAATGTGCTCCTGCCCCCCATCTGATATTAGGAATAGAACAAGATAAACTACCTCTGTTTAGCCTAGCGTGTGGAGGGGGGGCTGTTTCTCTGTGATTCAGCAGGAACATCACATTCCTTTGAGACTCTTTAAAGTTAGCCGGACAATTACTAACAGCACAAACACTGGAAGTGGGGGGGGGAACCACAAGCATACTAACATTGAAGTGTTGGAAAAAATAGTCCTTTCAAAGCTTGTGAGACCAGTTTCACTACAAGCTGCACTTAGACGACGCTCATTAGAACATTCTTTATCTTTGCCACTTAAAGGTCACTTGAAAGCGTGAAGTCGTGGCTCGTTGGTCTAGGGGTATGATTCTCGCTTCGGGTGCGAGAGGTCCCGGGTTCAAATCCCGGACGAGCCCTCGTGCAGCCTGTGAGGGAGGAACAGATTCACGGGATCAGCAGCCAGTGGGTGCAGATCCTGGAAGAGCCCTTGAAAAGGAAGAGAGTTTCCAGTGATTGTCTGTTAAATAACCCACTAATACGGTCTGGTAGTCCAGGAGGAGACTCTGCTCCTCCCCCACCACTGACTTTTGGACTGGAAGATCAGATACGATGCGCTGCCTCTGTTGGATGGATGGATGAAGGATGAAGCACGTTTGACCCTTTGTCTAGAGCGTAGAGTGAATGTCCAGAGGCTACTGAGCCAACAGTACAAGCAGGGCTTCCTGTGGCTCGTTGGTCTAGGGGTATGATTCTCGCTTTGGGTGCGAGAGGTCCCGGGTTCAAATCCCGGACGAGCCCTTTAAATGAGCAGCTGGTGCCTCTGACAATAGTCTGATGGCTCTTTATGCTCAGGTGAGAAACTCTGAGGATTAGCAGCACCGAAGTTGGCTTTATTCCCACAGAGCAACAGGATTCTTCATGTGGACGTCCTCCTTTTTGCCTCTTTTACCTCCGTGTTTGGTCTCCACCACCTCCTGAGGGAAACACCTGCCTCAGTTTTGGGTCAGACAGAAAAGCAAAGAGCCAAAACTCACTGTGAAGCTGCGTAAGGCCGAGAAGATCTGCAGACTCACATTATAATGATGATGATGATGATGATGATGATGATGATCGTTATCTATAACCTGAATCACCGTAACAGTGTCAGTTCTTACATTTGGTGTGAAGAACTTCCTGAAAATGCTCTTTGTTGGGATTTCAGTTGTGTCTCTTCTTCTCCTGATGTCCACAGAAAAGACACCAGAGCCGGAGAACATGAATCTGTTAAGAGAACCTTAAAGTTCACGTCTCATATCTGCACACACTTCCTCAATCAGCGTCTCACATTAAACCCCTTAAATTCATGAGTCCCGGCTCACGCGGCTCTAATGAGGATTAAACGAGCAGCGACAGCTCCGACACCGCCGGCATTTAGTCCGTTTTCACGCTCCCTGCGGCCTGCATGCGCCCCCCCCCCCCCCTAATTAACTGTAACACCCCAGTGAAAAGGCAGCTCATAATCCGGCCCTCAAGCGGAGCAGGGAGCTCGGTCACGCCGCCACCTTCGACGGCTCGCTGCCAGCTGCAGCAGCACCTTCAGCCGCTGAGGCCCCCCTCCCTCCCTCGCCGGCCCC
>NC_092014.1:1012644-1072644 GCF_042242105.1 Pempheris klunzingeri
AACCATTAAAAACACCAAAGTCACAGAAGAACACAAACTGACTGACTGATGGAGGCAGCAGTGGAGAAACAACTACTGTGTAAAATTAATGTTTTTCTCAATGGAGTCTGGTGGCATTGAAAAGTGACAGAATGGATGTTTGTGGTTTAAAAATATTGGTTTTCCTTTAAGCATTTATCTCCCTCCCCTGACTGACTGCCCTCAGTTCATTTCAAAAATACACATTAAACAGGACATTAAAACACAAATTTCATGTTAAAAAGAATCAGAAGTTGTGTTTTATCTAATCTCCAGTTTGAAACCCAAAAATTTAAAGTTTATTTTGATATAAACCAGAAAAACTGAGGCTTGGAGAAGCTGCAAGAGGCTCTTTGGTGTTTTTGCTTTATAAACCATCACATGTAACCCCGGCGGCGCCGTGGCGGCCGACTAAACTCACAGGCCTTGAAGAAGAAGGGCCGAGCGCCCTGATTGGCTCGCTCTCTCTGCTGCCTCTTGAACTGCAGCTCTCTCTCTCTCTGCTGCTCGCGGCTCGTCCTCGCTCGCTCCTGGTTCTCCTGTCAATCAAACATCCAAGGAGAAGAAAATGATCCCTGGTCCCAGTTAACGACGGCAGGTGGGATTAATTAGCTGTTCTAACTCTGTGTTTGTCCTTAAAGCCATTACTCAGAGTGACCGGCGCTGTGGTTCTGGTTGTGTTCAGGACTTTGTGTACTTCATGTTCCTCTGCTGCTCCTCCTCGCTGCCACAGATGAGAAGTTACCGGCGATAAAACCAGCCAGCCAGCGGGAGGCCGTTGACGACGTATCCTAGCAACACTGGCCGCTAAGCAACAGCCGCGTGAACGCCACAGGACCGGGACCAAAGACTCAGACTCACCATCCTCTTCAGAAGGAACTGCAGCTTCTCCTTCTTCTTGTTGCTCTTCGTCTTCTTCAGCTGCTTCTGGACGACCTGCAGACGGTGGAGCGACAGAGTCATCACAGCGTTCTCTTCACATTAAAGCCTGGACAGGAAGCGCTCTCACCTCTTTCTCTGTGCGTTTGATGTCGCTAATAAATTTATACGTCTTCTCGAAAATCTCCGGCTTGTATTCTCCGGACAGGTCGTCGAATCGAGGGTCTCTGAGCGTCTGGAGGAAACAGACAGAACGTGTGAGGAGGAGTCGAGGACTCGCTGTGACCGCAGGACTCACTTCACTTACAGGTTTCCTGACGGCGACGACCTGACGCAGGAACGGAGGAGGCTTCTTGGCGGAGACCTCCATCGGCCTGAAAAACAGGAAACACTCGGTGTGAAAACACCCAAGGACTGAAGGAAGGTCAGAGGTCAGAGGTCAAAGGTCAAAGGTCAGAGGTCAGAGGTCAGGGGTCAGAGGTCAGAGGTCAGGGGTCAGAGGTCAGGGGTCGTCACCTGTTCTTGTTCAGTCGTCTCTTCTTTCGTGTCTCTGTGCTCTTGTTGTCGCTGCCGTACGCCACCTCGTTGTAAACTTTGGTCCCCACTTTGTTCTGCAGCTTCAGAACGTCCTCGAAGGACATGCTGGACAGTTCTGGGGGGTTAGAGAGAACATGGGGGGGTCAGACATGTTGTTCATCAGAGGAGACTAAATAAAGACAGAAAACATGTTGATCCAGAACAACAGTGGAACTAAAGATCTGTGAACCTCCAGAGGAGATACTAGAGACACTATAGACCTCCACTACACACTGACTAACTAACACACACACACTATAGACCTCCACTACACACTGACTAACTAACACACACACACACTATAGACCTCCACTACACACTGACACACTGACTAACTAACACACACACACTATAGACCTCCACTACACACTGACACACTGACTAACTAACACACACACACACTATAGACCTCCACTACACACTAACACACTGACTAACTAACACACACACACACTATAGACCTCCACTACACACTAACACACTGACTAACTAACACACACACACTATAGACCTCCACTACACACTGACACACTGACTAACACACACACACACACACACTATAGACCTCCACTACACACTAACACACTGACTAACTAGCACACACACACTATAGACCTCCACTACACACTGACACACTGACTAACACACACACACACACACACTATAGACCTCCACTACACACTAACACACTGACTAACTAACACACACACACTATAGACCTCCACTACACACTGACACACTGACTAACACACACACACACACTATAGACCTCCACTACACACTGACACACTGACTAACACACACACACACACACTATAGACCTCCACTACACACTAACACACTGACTAACTAGCACACACACACTATAGACCTCCACTACACACTGACACACTGACTAACTAGCACACACACACTATAGACCTCCACTACACACTGACACACTGACTAACACACACACACACACACTATAGACCTCCACTACACACTGACACACTGACTAACTAGCACACACACACACTATAGACCTCCACTACACACTGACACACTGACTAACACACACACACACACACTATAGACCTCCACTACACACTGACACACTGACTAACTAGCACACACACACACTATAGACCTCCACTACACACTAACACACTGACTAACACACACACACACACACTATAGACCTCCACTACACACTAACACACTGACTAACTAACACACACACACTATAGACCTCCACTACACACTGACACACTGACTAACACACACACACACACACTATAGACCTCCACTACACACTGACACACTGACTAACTAGCACACACACACTATAGACCTCCACTACACACTGACACACTGACTAACTAGCACACACACACTATAGACCTCCACTACACACTAACACACTGACTAACACACACACACACACACACTATAGACCTCCACTACACACTAACACACTGACTAACTAGCACACACACACTATAGACCTCCACTACACACTAACACACTGACTAACACACACACACACACACACTATAGACCTCCACTACACACTGACACACTGACTAACTAGCACACACACACTATAGACCTCCACTACACACTAACACACTGACTAACACACACACACACACACACTATAGACCTCCACTACACACTAACACACTGACTAACACACACACACACACACACACTATAGACCTCCACTACACACTGACACACTGACTAACTCGTTCTTATTCTGAACAAACTCACCTTTTTTAATGTCGTCTCTTGTCTTGATCTCACTGCTGCCACCAGCATCCTCTGGCTCTTCGTCATCTTCATCCTCATCCTCCTCCTCATCCTCCTCCTCAGAGGCTGCACCATCTCCCTCTACCTCCTCTTCTTCACCACCATCATCATCTGATGCCTCCTCCTCCTCTTTTTCTTCGTCATTACTTCCATCGGTCCCTTCCTCATCATCCTCATCACTGAAATCTTCCTCTTCCTCTCCTCCATCATACCGCCCCCCCTCCTCGACCCCTCCTCCTCCTCTTCCTCTCTGAGCCAGCAGGGCGAAGTTCTTCTCCACATCAGAGTCTTCGTCGTCACTGCTGCTCGCCGCCATGTTTCTCCTCTTTGAAGCTGCCACCTCCTGCCGCCGCTGCTCCATCCCCTTCATCTGTGTTTGTGTGTCTGGAGGAAGGAGGAAGAGTTGGGACCTGTTTGGGACAGGCAGAGGATGAAGAGGCCACCACCTTCCTCTTAGAGAAGCTGCTGATCAGAATAATCAGTGGGAGTCAATGTGCTAAAAGACATGTGCAGCAGCAGATATGAATATATAGTGCAGGATAAAAGCTAATACTAAAATGTCACATACAGAATAAAGTCCCTATGAACATGAACAGGTTTAACTATGTGTACAAACAAATCAGCAGAAGAAGACATTTAAGCGCCATCTTGGATTTTACCTCGGTTCTCTTGAGTTTGACAGAATCCACCTGCGCTCCGTCAATGTAAGTTTTATTAAAGAGATTTAGTTACTTCCCATGCTCCTGAAGATTAGGTGAAGCAGCCGAACTGTTGCACAGAAGCCCCGCTGTCCTCTGGTGGGTTCGTATTTTCAGTTTACATCCGATAAGTAACTTTTTTAACACCGAATGTCTGAAATCACTACTTTCACTCACATAGCGTCAGCGGCTATTAGCGAGCTAGCCGGCTAACTAGCTAAGCTAGTAGTGTTAATGATCGGTGCTAGGTGATTTGTACACTTCAAACTCCCAAACTAAGTTTAAACCCAGTGCATCTGCTATTGCGGAGCTGTTCGTGACGGTAAACCTGCAACCACTGTTTGATGCAAGCTAATCACAACAACTGCAAGTACATATACACCAAACTCCATACAAATAACTAGCAATTTACGAATTCCTAGCATGTTAGCACACTTACAACAGGGTAAAAGTGCAGGATATCGTTCAGACCCACACTGTGATTCAGGCTACAGTCACCCACTTGTTTTAGGAAATGTTCATGTTTGTGTGTTAGCTTGTTCTCAGTCTCATTCACGGTGTCTACTCGTAACATAGGTTTTTTTTAAATAATACTGTCTTTCTGTGTTAAATATCTTACATGCCGAATTGACAACTAGATGATAAGGAACAGTACAGAAGTCCATTACGAGTTTTATCAACAATGTGTCTTCGCTGAAAAGCATAAAAATGGAATCGGGTCAGATTTTCAATTTAGTTTGACGTGAAGAGTCCAGAAGGTGTGAAACCAGAAACCCCGCCATGGGACAGAATACGGCTTTACTTACCTGGATATCAGACAGTCATTAAAGTCCTGTTTTGCTGGTTCTGTTGTCCACGTGTGTCCAAGTTAACTACGAGCTTCACTCCAGAGCGATCAACGCACTTCCGGTTTCAAAATAAACGTGTCTCTAGGTTGTTTGACGGTTTTGGATGAGATTAATGAGGAAATATACAACCGTTAAATCCATAAACATTTCTAATACCGGTGCCTGCTGTGATTTATTATCGTCCTGCGTGCAATTAGACAGTATTTCTATTTCAGTGGGTATTTTTACACTGTTATTTTGTAGGCAGACGCAATAACTTCCTGTTTAGCTTTCCCATCAAGACATCACTTCCGGTCACGGACAGACTGTCATGCGCAGTGCTGTCCTCTGCTGGTCAGACTCAGCTGTCACAACAACAAGTCATTTGATTTAAAATGAAACTTTATTCTGCTGATTCATTATTTTTTTCCACAATCATGTCCCTCAATAAATAGATTGATTTATTCATGTAAGTGTTTTTATTAATTAATATGAATTATTAACTGGTTTTATTCACGCTGACTGTGAGTTCACTGAACACTGGAGGTTAAAACATTCCTACATCAGTGTGTGAAGACAATACATTGAAATGTAATTGTTTTTTATTTTGTGTCTGTTTCTCAGCTGATTTCCTATAAAACCAATAAACAGTAAAATCACAGACAACAATATCAAATGTTCCCCTCAGCAGTGGCTACACCTCTGATGGAGCCAGAGTACAGTCAGCTGAGCTTCACCTGTGAGGACACGCACAGGTGTGTCTGCTGGCTGAGACACCCCCACCTCTTTATCGGCCGTGGACACGTGTGACCGTCGGTCCCTGCAGACCGCAGCCTGCCTGGGTCACCCCGGGGGGGCGGGTCGGTCCCTGCAGTCTGGACCAGAATCAGGATCAGGACCCGGATCAGAACCAGCGCCAGCCGGCAGCCTGTCTGACGCTCGGTCCTGTCTTCCTGCTTCCTGCCGCCATGGTCACACCTGCTCTCTAACAGGTGCCTGTTTGAAACAAAACACGTTTGTTTTGTTTTGTTGTGACACCTGTCTGTTCTGTGAATCGCGCATGCGCACAGTCACGTGTCCAGTATGGAACGTGACGCAATAAAGCGTTTGATTTCAGTTTACCTTTGATGTGCAGCACACAGCAGTGAAGTCCACCTTCTGCTGCAGGAAGCAGGTTAGCAGGTAACAGGTAACAGTTAGCAGGAAGCAGGTTAGCAGGTTAGCAGGTGACAGTTAGCAGGTAACAGTTAGCAGGTTAGCAGGAAGCAGGTTAGCAGGTAACAGGTTAGCAGGTTAGCAGGAAGCAGGTTAGCAGGTAACAGTTAGCAGGTAACAGGTTAGCAGGTAACAGGTTAGCAGGTTAGCAGGAAGCAGGTTAGCAGGTAACAGGTTAGCAGGTTAGCAGGAAGCAGGTTAGCAGGTAACAGTTAGCAGGTAACAGGTTAGCAGGTTAGCAGGAAGCAGGTTAGCAGGTAACAGTTAGCAGGAAGCAGGTTAGCAGGTAACAGTTAGCAGGTAAGCAGGAAGCAGGTTAGCAGGTAACAGTTAGCAGGTAGCAGGTTAGCAGGTAACAGGTTAGCAGGAAGCAGGTTAGCAGGTAGCAGGTTAGCAGGAAGCAGGTAACAAGAAGCAGGTCACAGGTAAGCAGGTAAGCAGCTAACCAACAAGGAAAACACACGTCTCTAAGAACAAACTCATCCCGCACCAACGATGTGTCTCCTCGGTTGGGGTGTTGGTAACCTGGTGACCTCAGCTGTCCGCAGACTGGTGCAGTCTGCCGGTACGGCCCAGGTCCCCCCCCCACAGCCTGGGCCGTCAGTCAGGAGCCTCAGCGCTGAGCTCCCCCAGACTCTGGGTCTCACCTCTTTGTGCAGCAGGTTCGCGGCTCACACAGGTGTTCCAGCACAGAGGAGGACTTTGTGCACCCCCCTGTTCGCCGGCTGTAGACCCACAGACCTGCACCGCTCTGCCAGACACCCGCAGGAAGAAGGACGGGACGGCGCCACCGAGAGACGGCCCCAAACCGGACCAGAGGCCTCGACGGTCACACCGCCGAGGCCTCTGGAAGCTCCAGCCGGCAGAGCGTTTCCCTGGACTCAGCCAGGTAGTGTGGCTGTTGCAGCAGGTGTGGCCGTGCTCGTGGTCGTAGCCGTCAGCCCCGCGGCCCGAGAGGCCGCTGTGTCACTTGGACGCGCAGGACATGCGGGAGTTTTGTCCGTCGTGCATCGAGGACATGCTGCCGTCCTGTTCCTGTCCAGAGCAGCAGTTTCAGGCTGCCGCTCCACCCGTGCAGCGCTGTCGGACAGACTGTCGGACAGACTGTCGGACAGACTGTCGGACAGACTGTCGGCAGACCTCTCGGCCCTGAGCTCCTCGCTGCAGGCTGCCTTCTCCGCGGTCAGAGACCTGGTCTCAGACCTGGTCTCAGACCAGCTCTCCCGCTCCAGAGCTGCGATTGCGGCTCTCTTTACCGCAACTCGCCCACAAACACCCGTCTGTCGCACCGTGATACGATCAAGAACCCGAGTCGATGGTCCCGCTGCACTTCATCTTCCCTCAGCATGGTCACGACTTCAAGCAGCTGCCTCCACAGTCCTGTCAAACATCACATATGTTCTCAGGGTGGTGCGAGCAAAGCTTCCACACGTCTGTGAGCCCCCGTTTATTACAATCCCCTACAAATACTCACAGCAAAAACTCCATTTTTATCTACACATACTGGTAAAACTTTTGTTTCAAATAATGCTGAGAATGCTTTTAGGAAGACACATAAGGACGTTTGTGATTCTGCTCGGGCTTTTACAGGCTGCACAGTAGTTAGCATTAGCCCCACAAGCTAGCGTGGTTTACTCCGGGTGCTCCGGTTTCTTCCCACAGAGCCAAAATGTGTGTCTACACTTCATAAAAACCCAATAATAATAATAATAATAATAATAATAATAAAAACATTAATCCGAATCATAAAAAAACACAAGTTGTATATTTTCTGAGTTCATACAGAACTAAAGGATTGCACCTGATCACAGTAGGTCCACTAAAAGAGCTTGTTTGATCCACTGACAGGCTCAGAGTGTTATTCTAAGTGTGTGACAGCATCATGGAAAGGATCCCTACAGAGAGAGACCTGGAAGATCCTTTTGGTTTAACCACAAACAGCACACACACCAGACTACATTCACTAAAACAGGGATTTTAGAGAACAGGACTCAGGAGCTGCTGGTCTAGTTCCTGCTGTCTTTTTGTGTCTTAACATGTCAGTTTGGATCCAAACTAACTTTTTAAATCAATCAATTAATTAATTAATAATTAATCAAAAATTAATGTTTTTGTAAACAGAGTCTGGTGGTTTGAACTGAGCAATATACAATTGCTGTTTGTGGCTTAACAAAACGAATCTCACAGGTCTGTAGGGATCCTTTCCATAATGTAAGTGGATCTACTTTGATCAGGTGCAGTTGTCATTATCATTATTATAATTATGCTGCAGCCCGTTTGGCTGATCTACTAAGATCCACACACACACACACACACACACACACACACACACACACACACACACACACACACAGGAGGAGGAGTTTATTCTGGTTGCCAGGAGATCGCGACAGGAGCTCCGTCAAGTCCGCCATATTGAAACCGGAAACAGGATCAATTGTCCTTCAAAATAAACTACAGTGGTTTAACAATCCAAATAATTTCTTGTGAAAATAAAGTACTGCATCCAAAACTTCACTTAAGTAAGATGGATTAATTAATTTGCATGAACATCAGCATCATGTTTTCTAAACTGATCACATTCATGGAGAGAAATAGATCAACAATAAACTAGATTTAAATGAATAATAATACTAACCGTAGGGCAGTGGTGGGATCTTTTACTTCAGAACCAGAACCACGGTGTAGAAATACTCTGAATTCTGCAATTTTGCTGAATTAAAAGTACAACAGTATTAGCATGAAGATACACCTAAAGTAAAATACTTCCAAATAATACACATGTTCATATGTACATGCATGAAGAATATGATAATATATTTAGTTATAGATGCTAAAGTGCTTTTATTGATAACATTTTATTCCGTACTGCTTTTTAACCATGTTTCCACCCATATTTATTCTACCATTGTGCTGAATGTACTTTATATGTGCTAAAGGTTTTAAATGGTTTACACACTGGGATTTTGCCAAATCTATCTTTATGTGTGTATATATTATATATATATATATATAATTCTCTTGTGTTTCTACTCTTATTGTTTCTCTTTGTGTGCTTATTTTAGACTTTATGTTTATTATTGTATCGAGCTGGAACAGGCACTCGTTTTTGTGTATCGCTTAAAAATAATAGAAGAAATAGATCAGCACTTGGAGGAAAATAAAAGTACTCATTGTTATAGTGTTAATAGTGATGATGATGATGATGATGATGGGCAGTGATTGACAGGTGTGAAGCCAGGCTGCTGCAGGCACAGCTATGAGGCTTTTACTGTGAAGGGTGTTCCCGGAAGTGTCGGCGCGGTGCCGGCGCAGCTCCGGCGGGTGTCCGGTCTGTCAGGCTGCCTGAGCGGCTGTGATCCGAGCTCAGTCCCGGCTGCTCACACGGGTCCCGGAGCTGAGCAGGATTAGGGCCAGCAGGAGGTCAGCAGGAGAGGCTCCTTTGTTCTCCATCCTCTTCCTCATCTTCATCTTCTTCATCACCAGGACCACCGCCGGATCCGCTCCTCCCGCTGCCTCGTGCACGGCTCCTCTGTAAACATCCTGTTTGCTGTTCTCTCCGGAGGGGTCGGACCGGCCGCAGGGCCCGCGGGGCCACCGCAACAGGTAGAGGAGGAGGAGGAGGAGGACATCTGATGAAGACAGGCGGCAGAGGAGGAGGACTAGGAGGAGGAGGAGGGTCTGGTGGACTGGAGGTCTGAAGGGTTTCAGCTGCGGTCTGGATGCGACAGAACGGAAAACTGCCAACATGATGCCGGTGAGTGAAACACACCGCGATAATCAGTCACAAGCCACCAGACTCCATTGACAAAACCAGTGATTTTACCTCGCTGAACACGGGAGTTGCTGGTCTGCTGCTGCCTCCATCAGTTCGTGTGTTTCTGTTACTGTGTGTCACACAAATGTTGTGTTGAATCCGAATTAAGCGTTTTAAAACACCAAAGTCACACAATAACACAAAGAAACTAGCTGATCAAGGCAGCAGTAGAACAACAACTCCTGTGTAAAATCGCTGTTTTTGTGAATGGAGTCTGGTGTGTGTGCAGAGAACGATATAACGGCTGTTTGTGGTTAAACCAAAAGGATCTTCCAGGTCTCTCTCTGTAGGGATCCTTTCCATGATGCTGTCAGACCACGAATGTCTCTACAATATGTTGTTGCTGTAGCGACAGTTCACAAATGAAGTCATTTATCAGAAACTGTGTTGTGATATTTGACTGGAGCCTCCTGCCGTTCTTTTAAGTCACGTTAACGCTTTCTAATGTATCCAGAATAATGAGAACAAGTCTTACATTTCTTTGGGTGGATGACAACTGTCTGATGAATCTGGAGCTGATTTTGTTTTTAACCACAAACAGCAGTTATATCACTCTCTTCAAATCCACCAGACTTCATTGACAAAAACAGGGATTCTGCCATCGCAGGAACACAGGAGCTGCTGGTCTGCCGCTGCCTGGATCAGTTGGCTTGTTGGTGTTAATGTGTGTTACACATATTTTAAACACCAAAGTCACACAATAACACAGACACACTACCTGATGGAGGCAGCAGCTCCTGTGTCCTGTTCTCTAAAATCCCTGTTTTAGTGAATGTAGTCTGGTGTGTGTGCAGACAGCGATATAACGGCTGTTTGTGGTTAAAATACAACAAATCAGCTCCAGATTCACAGATAGTTCTCCGTTAATGGGCAACATGTGCTAATGCATAGGCTCTGCTCTTCTAATGATGATCTAAGCTGTTTATTCCCTCACTGAATGAGAGCTGCAGTGATTAATCGAGTATTTATGATCTGATAAAAAAGCTTGAAAAGTAAATCAGACGATTCTTGGATTTTCAAAATAGCCTCTGATAGATTTTTTTGTCGATCAGGTAATTGGTTCATCGATCGTTTCAGCTCTAGACTGATCAATGATTAATGGAACTTGACCACAGTGACAATAATAAGAATAATTAAGTGATATTTAAGGTAAAAAATCACCTCACTGTAGTTTTTATCAGACAAAAAGGAGGAAATTCAGCATCTGATGGGGACTATTTCCAGCGGCGGATGAATCCACATTTGGTGGGCCAGTGTGTGTGTGTTCATGGAGCAGCGGAGAGGCTCTGTGATGTGTCTGTTTTTGCAGTTTAGGAGTCGTGGTGGTGGTTTCGTAGTGGCTCAGTGGTCACTGTGGATGTCACATGACCTTGTGGTCGACGCCGCCGCTGGTTCGAGTCCAGCCGGTGACCTTCGCTGCAGGTCATCTGTTGTTTGGCTCTGCGATGTGGAACCAGACCAGGTTTTGGTACCAGCAGTGAGCCGGACTCATTTTAAGACAGATGCTGTTTGAATAACCGACGTTGGAAAGACTGTTTTAGACGACCACCGTTCAGTCTGCTCTGGTAGTAAGAGGGGGGGGTCTAATCCTGGGTGAGGTTAGGTTTAGGAAAAGATGGTTTAGTTTAAGATATCGAGTCAAATACGAACCTGAAATTCAGGCTACATTAAACACACAATATCTTCTTTCCAACCTAACTGAACCAAACTGCCAGTGAAAATGATAACAACAATAACTGCCAGTGGTGTGAACCGCCGGTCAAACCTGAAACATTTAAAGGGAAGTAAAAGTTTTTAATGTGTGATCGGTGATCTTCCTCCTGCGTGTTAAAGGATGAATGAGGAGGAGGAGCAGGAGGAAGGTGTGTTTGAGGAAGCTGAGAGCTCAGGGAGGAATCATGGAGCCGAACTTCTCTGTTTTCAGACCCGGGTGACGCTCGCTGCCTGATATCATGACGCCCTTTAAACGGCAGCGCAGCCCCGATCATTAAACCTCGTCCTCAGCATCCTGCAGCTCAGCCCTGCTGCCTGGTTACCGTTGCCACAGTGACCAGAAACACACACACACACACACACACACACACACACAGTGTTCAAGGTCACATGGGAACAGTATTATTTTAGTATTCCTGCGGCGATGAGGAACTGAAGCGGGGAAGTTGTAACCTTCATGTTCATTCACGGTTTCAGCCTCAAAACCAGAGACAAGAAACGGGCGTTGGTCGCGTTTGTGAGGCTGACGGTCGCTACCGGCGACGGGCAGAGCGCTTCTCTGTTTCTAGTGGAGCATCTCAGGATGCTTTCACACCTCAGCACTGTGTGTGTGTGTGTGTGTGTGTGTGTGTGTGTGTGTGTGTGTGTGTGTGTGTGTGTGTGTGTGTGTGTGTGTGTGTGTGTGTGTGTGTGTGTGTGTGTGTGTGTGTGTGTTTCACACTGCTGATGCTGTGGAAGCTGTCAGTCAAGCTCTGCTGTGTCTCGGTCATTTTACTGAACAAGATGCACCATTTTTGTCCCGTTTTTACCTTTTCGTGGGTGTTGGTGATGCAGGATGGCGTCCTCACTGCGGTCCCATAAAACAGACCCAGGAGCTGCTGCTGCCTCCTTCAGTCAGTTCAGACGTTTACTAAGCCTGTGTTACAGGATACAAACCACTCATTTAGGCTTCATTTCCTTTTGTCTGGTCACCATGAGGCTGCCAGTCATAAACCAATAGGAACGCGGCCCTGATGGTGTACAGCTTAGCACGATGCTAACGTTTAGCATGTCCATGATGATGAGAGTTTACAGGAGAAGCTGTTTTACTGACTGCTGTCGGCGACCTCTTGGAAAGTTTGTCTACAGCCCACAGTCATTAGATTCATTAGAGCCAATCAGTGACCAGGAAACGCATGTGAATGATCCTAAAATAAGACGGATAACGTCCAGCGAACCGGCCAACCAGGCCTGAAGCTTCAGTTATTCACATTATTACTCAGCTTCTTCCCAAAGAAACCAGTAACCTGATTCAAAATACTGACTAAAAAATCATTTTGAAGCTTCTGCCATCAGAAGTGAGCTTCCACAGAGCAGGCGGCCAATCAGAGAGCGGTCCTGGTTTCACAGCTCGGTGTCAACAACAGTTCAGCCGAGGCCTCCTGTGTGTGTGTGTGTGTGTGTGTGTGTGTGTGTGTGTGTGTGTGTGTGTGTGTGAGAGAGGGACTCGTTAATCCAATATTGGTGTGTCACGTGACGCTGTTGACCATATGGCTGCAGCCGTCCACGCCGCCCACCACACACACATTTGGGATGTGACCTGCGGCGTGCCAGCTGCCGCCACGTTTCCCCGACACTCCACTTTGAATTAGAGTCAGTACTTCAGACCCCGTTAAATCAGCGTCTCAGCTCACGGCCGGTGTCGCTGGATGTGGTCAGTCAAAGTGTTGAAACAAAAAGTTTCAAGAATAAAACAGCTGATGACAAAAATAAAGGTTTAAACTGTCTGATGAAAGAACCAAGTGGAGGTCATGAGTCTGACCAGATGTTCCACATCAGCTGTCAGGTTGGGGTTTTTTGGTAGTTTTGGGGCGGCTGTGGTCGGGAGGTCGTCCAGTAAACTACGGCAAGCCGAAAGTGCCAAATATCATCACTTTTCATGCTCTGTTTGCTAAAAAAAAGTGCTTGAAAAACGATGTTCTGGTGATTAAACGTCGCTTTATACACCGTAAATCAAACCACCGACCCCGTGATCAGTACGGCAAGCAGAACGTGCCAATCGTCACCTGTTGCTAAAAACAAAAACGCAGTTAAAAAAGCAGCATTCAAATTGTCAGGACGCCATTTTTTACACCCTGTAGTGTAAACGGCTCTAAATGTTAAAACATGGTTGGACAGAACAGGAAAAGGGTTTGGTAGTCTGTGGCAGGTCAAACCACCGACCCTGTGATCAGTACGGCTCTTCAAACTGTATTTGCTAAAGAAAACACTGTAAAAAGCAGCTGTCAAACTATCCTTGAGTGACGGTATTTGGCCCTTTCTGCTTGCCGTACCAACCACGGGGTTCGAGTGTGTTTCCATGGACACCACTCACTCTGACACAAGAGAGGATCTCTGGGATTTAACATCATTTAAAAAGTTAGTTCCGGCTGACCCGGCGCTGACGGGATTAGGATGCGGCTCCGTGTCGGCGAGTCCTCCTTGTTTTGAGGAAGAAGCTGTGTTGACGTCTTTCGAAGCAGCTGATGGATCGTTCGTGTCCTCCCTCGCTGCAGAGGGGGGTCGTGGGCCGGCCGGCGGTATTAAACGGCGTGATGCTGCGCTAATTCCTGGCAGGATTAAGAGCTGCAGCCTCAGGAGTTTAACGAGGCCTCGGCCTGCTGACAGACAGACAGACAGGCAGACAGACAGACAGACTCAGACATCCGCCCTCTGTTCATAATGAGAGTTTGTCTTAAAGGGTCAGTCCACCAATTTTTATGGCTTTATCCGTGAAGTGAGAGCCTGGTTACTCTTCTCATTCAGCACCTCCAGTCCCAGTAAAATCCACATGAGATGAAGGACCTTTCATTTCTGCTCCGTCGCACATCTGATTACAGTCTGCTGGAAAACACCAGCAGAAGAAGAAGAGCAGCAATTAATGTTAAGGTAACAATCAAACTGTCTGGACGTCACTTTTTGCAGCGTGAAAAGCAGGAAAACCTGGAGCTCTGATACCGACCAATCAGAGGACGCTTCTTTATACAGACTGATACCGACCAATCAGAGGACGCTTCTTTACAGACTGATACCGACCAATCAGAGGACGCTTCTTTATAGACTGATACCGACCAATCAGAGGACGCTTCTTTATAGACTGATACCGACCAATCAGAGGACGCTTCTTTATACAGACTGATACCGACCAATCAGAGGACGCTTCTTTATACAGACTGATACCGACCAATCAGAGGACGCTTCTTTACACAGACTGATACCGACCAATCAGAGGATGCTTCTTTATACAGACTGATACCGACCAATCAGAGGACACTTCTTTATAGACTGATACCGACCAATCAGAGGACGCTTCTTTATACAGACTGATACCGACCAATCAGAGGACACTTCTTTATAGACTGATACCGACCAATCAGAGGACACTTCTTTATAGACTGATACCGACCAATCAGAGGACACTTCTTTATAGACTGATACCGACCAATCAGAGGACGCTTCTTTATAGACTGATACCGACCAATCAGAGGACGCTTCTTTATAGACTGATACCGACCAATCAGAGGACGCTTCTTTACACGGACTGATACCGACCAATCAGAGGACGCTTCTTTACAGACTGATACCGACCAATCAGAGGACGCTTCTTTATACAGACTGATACCGACCAATCAGAGGACGCTTCTTTATAGACTGATACCGACCAATAAGAGGACGCTTCTTTATAGACTGATACCGACCAATCAGAGGACGCTTCTTTACACGGACTGATACCGACCAATCAGAGGACGCTTCTTTATACAGACTGATACCGACCAATCAGAGGACGCTTCTTTATACAGACTGATACCGACCAATCAGAGGACGCTTCTTTATAGACTGATACCGACCAATAAGAGGACGCTTCTTTATAGACTGATACCGACCAATCAGAGGACGCTTCTTTACACGGACTGATACCGACCAATCAGAGGACGCTTCTTTATACAGACTGATACCGACCAATCAGAGGATGCTTCTTTACAGACTGATACCGACCAATCAGAGGACGCTTCTTTATACAGACTGATACCGACCAATCAGAGGACGCTTCTTTATACAGACTGATACCGACCAATCAGAGGACGCTTCTTTACACAGACTGATACCGACCAATCAGAGGACGCTTCTTTACACGGACTGATACCGACCAATCAGAGGACGCTTCTTTACAGACTGATACCGACCAATCAGAGGACGCTTCTTTACACAGACTGATACCGACCAATCAGAGGACGCTTCTTTATAGACTGATACCGACCAATCAGAGGACGCTTCTTTACAGACTGATACCGACCAATCAGAGGACGCTTCTTTACACGGACTGATACCGACCAATCAGAGGACGCTTCTTTACACGGACTGATACCGACCAATCAGAGGACGCTTCTTTACAGACTGATACCGACCAATCAGAGGACGCTTCTTTACACAGACTGATACCGACCAATCAGAGGACGCTTCTTTATAGACTGATACCGACCAATCAGAGGACGCTTCTTTATAGACTGATACCGACCAATCAGAGCACGCTTCTTTACACGGACTGATACCGACCAATCAGAGGACGCTTCTTTATACAGACTGATACCGACCAATCAGAGGACGCTTCTTTACACGGACTGATACCGACCGATCAGAGGACGCTTCTTTACACGGACTGATACCGACCGATCAGAGGACGCTTCTTTATACAGACTGATACCGACCAATCAGAGGACGCTTCTTTATACAGACTGATACCGACCAATCAGAGGACGCTTCTTTATACAGACTGATACCGACCAATCAGAGGACGCTTCTTTATACAGACTGATACCGACCAATCAGAGGACGCTTCTTTATACAGACTGATACCGACCGATCAGAGGACGCTTCTTTATACAGACTGATACCGACCAATCAGAGGACGCTTCTTTATAGACTGATACCGACCAATCAGAGGACACTTCTTTATACGGACTGATACCGACCAATCAGAGGACGCTTCTTTATAGACTGATACCGACCAATCAGAGGACGCTTCTTTATAGACTGATACCGACCAATCAGAGGACGCTTCTTTATAGACTGATACCGACCAATCAGAGGACGCTTCTTTATACGGACTGATACCGACCAATCAGAGGACGCTTCTTTATACGGACTGATACCGACCAATCAGAGGACGCTTCTTTATAGACTGATACCGACCAATCAGAGGACGCTTCTTTATAGACTGATACCGACCAATCAGAGGACGCTTCTTTATAGACTGATACCGACCAATCAGAGGACGCTTCTTTATACAGACTGATACCGACCAATCAGAGGACGCTTCTTTATACAGACTGATACCGACCAATCAGAGGACGCTTCTTTATACGGACTGATACCGACCAATCAGAGGACGCTTCTTTATACGGACTGATACCGACCAATCAGAGGACGCTTCTTTATACGGACTGATACCGACCAATCAGAGGACGCTTCTTTATAGACTGATACCGACCAATCAGAGGACGCTTCTTTATACGGACTGATACCGACCAATCAGAGGACGCTTCTTTATACAGACTGATACCGACCAATCAGAGGACGCTTCTTTACAGACTGATACCGACCAATCAGAGGACGCTTCTTTATAGACTGATACCGACCAATCAGAGGACGCTTCTTTATAGACTGATACCGACCAATCAGAGGACGCTTCTTTATACAGGCTGATACCGACCAATCAGAGGACGCTTCTTTATACAGGCTGATACCGACCAATCAGAGGACGCTTCTTTATACAGACTGATACCGACCAATCAGAGGACGCTTCTTTACAGACTGACACCGACCAATCAGAGGACGCTTCTTTATACAGGCTGATACCGACCAATCAGAGGACGCTTCTTTATACAGGCTGATACCGACCAATCAGAGGACGCTTCTTTATAGACTGATACCGACCAATCAGAGGACGCTTCTTTATAGACTGATACCGACCAATCAGAGGACGCTTCTTTACAGACTGATACCGACCAATCAGAGGACGCTTCTTTATACAGACTGATACCGACCAATCAGAGGACGCTTCTTTATAGACTGATACCGACCAATCAGAGGACGCTTCTTTACAGACTGATGCCGACCAATCAGAGGACGCTTCTTTACAGACTGATACCGACCAATCAGAGGACACTTCTTTACAGACTGATACCGACCAATCAGAGGAAGCTTCTTTACAGACTGATACCGACCAATCAGAGGACGCTTCTTTATACAGACTGATACCGACCAATCAGAGGACGCTTCTTTATAGACTGATACCGACCAATCAGAGGACGCTTCTTTACAGACTGATGCCGACCAATCAGAGGACGCTTCTTTATACAGACTGATACCGACCAATCAGAGGACGCTTCTTTATACAGACTGATACCGACCAATCAGAGGACGCTTCTTTACACAGACTGATACCGACCAATCAGAGGACGCTTCTTTATACAGACTGATACCGACCAATCAGAGGACGCTTCTTTATACAGACTGATACCGACCAATCAGAGGACGCTTCTTTATACAGGCTGATACCGACCAATCAGAGGACGCTTCTTTATACAGGCTGATACCGACCAATCAGAGGACGCTTCTTTACAGACTGATACCGACCAATCAGAGGACGCTTCTTTATACAGGCTGATACCGACCAATCAGAGGACGCTTCTTTATAGACTGATACCGACCAATCAGAGGACACTTCTTTATACGGACTGATACCGACCAATCAGAGGACGCTTCTTTATAGACTGATACCGACCAATCAGAGGACGCTTCTTTATAGACTGATACCGACCAATCAGAGGACGCTTCTTTACAGACTGATACCGACCAATCAGAGGACGCTTCTTTACAGACTGATACCGACCAATCAGAGGACGCTTCTTTATACAGACTGATACCGACCAATCAGAGGACGCTTCTTTATAGACTGATACCGACCAATCAGAGGACGCTTCTTTATAGACTGATACCGACCAATCAGAGGACACTTCTTTATAGACTGATACCGACCAATCAGAGGATGCTTCTTTATAGACTGATACCGACCAATCAGAGGACGCTTCTTTATACAGACTGATACCGACCAATCAGAGGACGCTTCTTTACAGACTGATCCTCACAGCTTCGTAGCTTTGAATAACACCTCTTAGTGCACAGTTAGCACATTAGCATGCAGCTAACTTTGAGCACTATAACATCTCAACATCGGACTTTAAAATGTCCACACTCGATGTGATGTTTGATGTTTTCTGAATAAAACTCCTCCAGCTGCTTCACTAGAACATCAGACCTGAGACCATGAGTCCTCTGTGTCTGGGACACTGTTGAGTGTCGCATGTAAACTGTGATTAATCTTGCTTCAGTCTGAACACAGTCTGAACGGACCTGATAGACGTGGGCTCAGCGGGTCCTGGTTCTGGTCCTCCCGTCCATACCCCACTTAGTTTTGCCTCAGACACCTTCAGTCTGCGCTCAGGGCACATGAGCTTCTATAACCAGCCTCGCTGACGACAGGAGGTCTCACTCCACCCCCCCGCTGTCGTCCTGAGGGACAGACAGCCTCTCCTCTCCGGGCTCTGATTGGCCGCAGTCGACCTCAGTTTGGTGACTGACGGCAGCGACCCACTTCATCGGTGTGAACCTGAAGGAAGGAAGTGCTCCAGTTTCCCTCCAGAGCTGAATGTAGGACAGACTAATTCATCTCTGCTGCTGAGTTTCTGTGGGGATTTTCTAGTTTTCAGTGAAGGACACTAAAGGATTCCTTGATTACTTACAGTTTCTTTTGATGAGAACATTGGTTTAAGAATAACTAAAGTATTCGTAACCTTGAGCTGATTTTGTCCATAATCTGTCTAAATGACTGATTTAGGTACAAAAAGTGTTGGAATTGGTCCCCTCAGCCGTCAAAGTAGGTCCACTAAAAGAGCTTGTTTGATCCACTGACAGGCTCAGAGTGTTATTCTAAGTGTGTGACAGCATCATGGAAAGGATCCCTACAGAGAGAGACCTGGAAGATCCTTTTGGTTTAACCACAAACAGCACACACACCAGACTACATTCACTAAAACAGGGATTTTAGAGAACAGGACACAGGAGCTGCTGCCTCCATCAGTTGTTTTGTCGGTGTTACTGTGTGACTGTGGTGACTTAAAGGGTTCATTGGGTTCAATTATTCAAAGGGTTCAATTATTTTCACTGGTTAACAATGCTGTCAGACTGACCTTTCTGACCGGGAACTAACACAGTTCCTTCTTTCTCTTCACAAGTCACAAGACTCCATTGAGAAAAACAGTCATTTTACCTCAAAGAACACAATGGTTGCTGGTGTAGCTGCTGTGACTTTGGTGCTTTAACGTGTTAGTTTGAATCGGAAATAACTGTTTAAAACACCAAAGTCACACAACAACACATACAAACTAACCGATGGAGGCAGCAGCAGAGCAGAAAAACCTCTGTGTTCTGTGAGCTAAAATGACTGTTTTTGTCAATGAAGTCTGGTGGCTTGAGAGAGAGAGAGAGAGAGAGAGAGAGGTCTGTCTGATGCAACATAAAGCAGCGAAAATATTCTTTAAATATGATGCTGATTTTTTCAGTTGGGCCTTTTTAGGAGGCTGAAATCTGTTTTCCAATGAGCACTAGAAAAAACAGTAAGCAGGCTCAAAGGGGGGGTGTTGAGTTGCTTCCTGGGGGGGTCGCTCTACTGTTCTCTCGTCCCTTTGGTGTCGGCCGTCCTGCCGACTGCTCTGTTGGCTCCACAGAAAGCGTCTGTGTGGTTTCGTGCTGAAAAGAAAACAGTTTGTTTTTTTGGGGGGGGGGGGCTGCACATGGAAGCAGCTCAGAGACAGAATGAGGACAGAGGAGGAGGAGGAGGAGGAGGAGGAGGAGGAGGAGGAGGAGGAGGAGGAGGAGGAGGAGCTGAATGCACAAACACTCGGCGTCAGTGTAGATGACCCTGAGGGACGCCTGCGGTCGGGTCAGGAAACAGATTTGATGTGGGCTCCAGCTCAGAGGATCAGAGGGACTTCAGGAGCTCCTGCTGTGTGACTGCAGCTTCTCCCCCAGACTTTCCTCCCACCTCAGAACGCCTGCATGTAAACGATGCTGCAGGTCAAAGACGGCAGCTCATTTCTCACAGCTGGCGGCTGAAACCAGCTCAGGACCGCCGAACACACGTGAAGCTCAGTACCACCAGGATGAACAGAGACCGGGAGGCTCTGAGCGCCGCCTCTGTGCAGGTTGGCGGGCCGTGGGAGGCCGTCTGGCTCCGGGCCCAACAGCAGATACCCTGCTGGAGTAACAGATGGCCCAGTGCATCATGGGAGTTACAGTATGCCCACAAATATCTGTTTTAGTCTTAAATAGCACAGGAAGCTGCCATGAAAGTGCAGAAGGCCGGTTCTGTTTTTAGTCTTCACTTCACGCTGTGCTTTAACCATCAGCAGTCTGTTAAAGGACCTGCCCATGTTTTAAAGGCACAGGACACTCAAAACCCTGAGCTAACCAGCAGGTTTTCATTGTGTGCCGTCAGCTGGTGGAAATGTCCTTTGTTTGGTTCCTCCTGTGATTTACTGTCACTGGTCTAAGTAGTGCTGCACTATTTAACGTGAAACATGCACACCTGGAGGATTTTTCATCCTTAAACGTTCACAGATTTATTCCAATTAAAGAAATACTGAGTTTATAAATACTGAAAATAACCCACGAGCACAGAGGACGTGACCTCAGCGCTCAGCGGCAGCTACTGATGTTGGAAACGCTCCAACAGACATTCACTCTGACGTTATCCACCGGAATTAAAGGAGCACTCTGCTGTTTCTAACCCTGGGTCCTCTGTGTCCTGATCCTGGTGTCTGAGTGACTGGTAGGTAGTAAAAGTGTTGGAACTGGTCCAGTAGATCACCTCAGCCAGCAGCCACCAAACGGGCTGCAATGAAAACAGTAATTTCCCCTCACAGAACACAGAAGTGGCTGTTTGGTTGTTATTGTGTGTTCCACAAATAGTGTGTTGAGTCCAAATGAACCCTCTAAAACACCAAAGAAAGGATCCCTACAGAGAGAGACCTGGAAGATCCTTTTGGTTTAACCACAAACAGCACACACACCAGACTACATTCACTAAAACAGGGATTTTAGAGAACAGGACACAGGAGCTGCTGCTCTGCTGCTGCCTCCATCAGTTGTTTTGTTGGTGTTACTGTGTGACTGTGGTGACTTAAAGGGTTTATTGGGATCCAACACTATATTTGTGTTACACACAATAACACAAACAAACGAACAGATGGAGGCAGCAGCAGAGCAGCAGCTCCTGTGTCCTGTTCTCTAAAATCCCTGTTTTAGTGAATGTAGTCTGGTGTGTGTGCTGTTTGTGGTTAAACCAAAAGGATCTTCCAGGTCTCTCTCTGTAGGGATCCTTTCCATGATGCTGTCACACACTTAGAATAACACTCTGAGCCTGTCAGTGGATCAAACAAGCTCTTTTAGTGGACCTACTGTGACCAGGTGATCTCCTGGACCAGCTCCAGTCATTTAGACAGGAGCACATGTAAAAATAGGGCCCAGGTTCAACAGTACTGGAGTCATCCTGTACTATCACCCCACCCTGATGGTCCCCGGTCTGTCCCGTTTGTAGATGTTCCTCACCGTGTACCTCAGCAACAACGACCAGCACTTCAGCGAGGTGCCCATCATGCCGGAGACGCTGTGCAGAGATGTGGTGGAGCTCTGCAAGGAGCCCGGAGAGACGGACTGCTACCTGGCCGAGATGTGGAGAGGCTCAGGTGAGACTTCTGTCATCATGCTGACAAATGTTCTTTTCCCCACGATCCCTAAATAACGGCGCTCTGCTTTCCACCAACCAGAGCGTGTCGTCGGGGAAGGAGAGCGGATGTTGGAGGCGTTGCAGCGATGGGGGCAGCAGAGGGGGGAGGTGCGTTACCTCCTGCGTCACCAGAGAGCTCCAGGACGGGAGTCAGGTAAGGAACGGCGCCCCCACCACTGGGGAGGGTCCGACATATTTCAAGATTCAAGATGTGTGTGTGATCATTAGCACAGAAAACCAGACAGTCAGACTGTACGATGAAATCCTCACTGTGCAGGTTCCCCTTTCACCAAACAAGTCCAATCTAAGCAAGTTATAACAGTCTAAGATTAAAACACAGGGTCTAAATAAACACACCACTTTGGTGGAGTAAAGTGATTTTGCTGAACTAATCTTCATTCAGTATGAAGAGTGCTCGTCAGGAGGTGGGATCGTCATGGAGAGAGCAAACTACGAAGACGTAAACCGACAAACACTTGAATCGAACTGCAGCGGCTCACAGTAATCCAGTTGTTTTTCATGCTGCAGAGCTACAAGGGAGGAGGTTCAGCTGTAACTACAGGAGACGACTAACTGTAATCAGCTTATGACTCCACGGTCGAGTGCAGCTGCTGGACTCTGGGGGGGTTTTCGATGGATTCGATGTGATTAATTTTGTTTTTCTGTCCTAAAAACAAGGAAATCCCCTCTGAGGTCTGAACAGATCCCGTCCAAGTTTTGCTCTTTTTTCTTTAACCTGATTAAAGTCCTGAACCACCAACATGTTCGTCCGTCTCCCAGCACCTTCAGCGTTCATGGAAACGTTACAGATGAACAGGAGGTTGTGTTAAATGACTCGTCCCTCACAGCCAGACGGGCTGAATGTGAACACGTTTCTTACCAAAGGTTTTCAGCATCACTGACCAACGGTTCGTTCTGTTTTTGTTGAGCTGGAGGATTTTCACTGGTTTATTCAGCCAGTGATTTAACAGGGTTAACGTCTCTGGGGGACATGAACAGGTACAACTGTGTGTCATCAGCGTAATTATGACAAAATAAGCTGTTTACGCCTGAAGTTGGTGCGAATGTCATTAGTTTTGCAGGTAAACAAAGAGAATGATGGTAGCAGAGCCAGAGGATTAGTCAGAGATTATATTCAGATCCACCAGACTCCATTTACAAAAACAGTCATTTTACATCGCAAAGCACCAAAGTTGCTGATCTACCTCTGCTCCAATCATTTAGTTCGTTTGTGTTATTTTGTCTAACACGAATATTGTGTTGGATCTGAACCCAGCAGCTCCTGTGATCTGTTCTCTAAAATCCCTGTTTTAGTGAATGTAGTCTGGTGTGTGTGCTGTTTGTGGTTAAACCAAAAGGATCTTCCAGGTCTCTCTCTGTAGGGATCCTTTCCATGATGCTGTCACACACTTAGAATAACACTCTGAGCCCGTCAGTGGATAAATCAGTGGACCTACTTGCAGCCACAGTTTGTCACCTGTTTCGACCCATTCCAAACATTTTTGTACCTACTAGTCATTTTGAACCCAAAATATGTCAGAAATAGGCCTAAAGGGTTTAAAAATAATCCTTTAACGTGTGAATGTGAATCTAAAATCCCTTTGATTGGTCACAATGACAAGTGCAAAGTACTACTTAACTAGTTTACTTAACTACTATTACAACTTACTTAACTACCATACTTGATCTTTTTCCAGGACAAAGTTAACCATGTGTTTGTTACCATGTGTTGTTGGACCAACATCCACACTAACACGTCACATCAGCATCAACATCTACTGTGTTCTTGTCCAGGTGGGTCGAGAGCTGCAGACCAGGTGATGAAGAGGAACCAGGCGAAGGCTTCTGTGGAGAGATGTCTGGAGAACGGGGTGAGAGTCACATCAGCAGATATCAGCGTCAGGGAGCATTTAGCCTAGCTTAGCCTAGCTTAGCATGAAGACAGGAAGCAGCTGCTAGCCCAGCTTCAACACCTCCAAGTCTGTCCGATTCAAAGACCGTAGAAAGAAGCAGTCTGAACAGTGAAGCCTTAAAGCTGCTTCCTCTCTAGTGTCCAGCAGGGGGCGACTCCACTGGCTCCAAACAGAAGTCTGATTGGATGGAAGTCAATGAGGAAATGAGGAGACTTCTCTCCTGATTTATCAGCTCAGTGAACAGTTTCTGCTCTCAGTCTCTAGTTTACTGTCTTCTTCAGTTCATTTAGTCAGTGATGGTCCATTTAGAGGAAGATACACCAGGAAGAGGGGGAGGACTTTAGGGCGGGGCTACCTGCTCACTGACCAATCAGAGGACGTCTTTGTAGAATGGTCATTACTTCTGGCTCCTAAAAACCAAAATGGTGACGCCTGTAAAGCAGCGGCCCACAAACCACCGGGGACGTCACCGTGACAACGATCATTTCTGTTCCCGTCTGCGTGGAAACGAGATATCTGGTGGTTCTAGCAGAACCACCAGATGGGTTGGTGACCAGCTGCTTAGTTAGCAGGTTACTGCTGTGATGTGTGTGAAGGCTGCTGTGCATCTCCGGTTTGTTCCTGATGGTTTGAAGGTGAACTCTGACTGTGTGTGTGTGTGTGTGTGTGTGTGTGTGTGTGTGTGTGTGTGTGTGTGTGTGTGTGTGTGTGTGTGTGTGTGTGTGTGTGTGTGTGTGTGTGTGTGTGTGTGTGTGTGTGTGTGTGTGTGTGTGTGTGTGTGTGTGTCAGATCTCAGCTCCTCGTCTGGACGTGACGCTCAGCGATCTGCAGGATCTGGCGGCCCGGCAGCAGCAGCAGATCAACGCCCAGCAGCAGCTGCTGGCCTCCAAGGTACGACGGCCGTGACCCCCCCACAAAGGTTTTATGGCAGCGAGATGTTGAAGTTCAAGTTGAAATTTATGACGAATTCATGAGTCTCAACTATTTTAATTAGTTATATTAAGACGTGTGTTAATTTTCAGCTGTTATCAGATATCAGCTGTGAGCAGGTTTCACTATTTGTTTTATAATTGTGCAAAAATCATCAAATGAGAATTAATAAATTCTAAAACAAACCTTTTGTGGGAAAGATGTCCACTACAAGGGACGTGCTGCAAACAATAAATAACACTTTTGATTTAAAAAACTCTGTGACATCACATCCAAATGACTTAAATAATGTAAAAAAATCTAAATAATAAAACCTTTTCCTCTTCTGGTCACTACTTTACAGTCTTCTTCAGTTCATTTAGTAAATTATGGTCCATTTAGAGGAAGATACACCAGGAAGAGGGGGGGGGCTTTAGGGCGGGGCTACCTGCTCACTGACCAATCAGAGGAGGGTCCTGTCTAAACCTGACCAATCAGACATGGAGGTCTTCGTGGAATCAACATCACTTCTGGTTCTGAAACCAAGATGGCGACGCCCAAAATCCAAACTTTAGATTATATGAAATTATTTGTAAACGTATATATTTTCTGTTAGTATCACCAGCGGTCAGCGGCAGGTTGGTTAGGTTTAGAAACCTAAACTACTTGGGTAGGTTTCGGAAAAGGTGACGGTTTGGGTTAAATATAAAAGGCAGGTACATGAAACACTGGATATCCTCTTTCCTTCCTCAATTTGACCAAACGATGGAATAAAAAAGCCTTAAATTGAATTCAGTGTAGACGTCTTGTGTATGAATCGGTGTGTCTGACCCTGGACGGGCTCTGCAGCTGCACCCCGACCTGAACTCAGCTGGTCCGGACTGACGGTCTGACTGACGGTCTGACTGTTTGCAGGAGCAGCGGCTGCGGTACCTGAAGCTGCAGGATCAGCGGCAGCAGCAGACGGAGGTTTCTGAACAGGAGCGACTGCTGCAGCTCAGAGAGAACGCTCACAACCAGGAGGCCAAGCTGCGACGGGTCCGGGCCCTCAGGGGCCAGGTGGAGCAGAAACGCCTCAGCAACAGCAAACTGGGTGAGTGTGACGGCCGGACAGACCGTGTCTGTATTTGAACGACCACTCGAAGCACTTTTCATCACGTCCTCATTCACACATCATTCAGTCAGGAGGGATCGAAGATGGAGGCGACTCTTCTTTCACACGTTCACACACTGAAGCTGCTTCAGGAGCAGGTTGGGCTTCAGTGTACGACCTGAATTTACACGACGGTCTGAGTGAATACTCATTACTGATTGGCTGCATGGCGCCTGTGTCTTCTTTTCTTTAATTATACATATAAAAAACATCATGATTTGCAAGTGAATGTGAAGGGGAATTACCTAAAAACCCTCCAGGCAGCATGTTACAGGAGGTAAATCTAGTGACATAGAATATACGATTTAAATGCATCTATAAGAAAGTTAAAAAAACAGAAAACAAAGATGTTAAAAAAACAAAGTTAGTTACAGCTTTTGAAAAACTTTGGTTGCAAAACACATGAAAGTTACTTATTACTTTATATATCTGTTTTATCTTTCTGCATATTTTTAACGTTGACTACAAGTACGCACTGTTGAATTAGATTTTTTTTTTTCAATAAAGATGAATAAAGAGCGTTTTCACACACATGTAGTGAAAGGTGGAGAAACAGAGGGAGGACGGAGGGTCTGTGGACACACAATTATATTTAAAAGATATTAAAAAAGGACATTTAGCAGATCAGGTCCCCTTAAAGACGCCCTCTGATGGTTTGGTGTTGGCAGTGGAGGAGATCGAGCAGATGACCGGGCTGTTCCAGCAGAAGCAGAGGGAGCTGCTGGTCGCCGTGTCGCGGGTGGAGGAGCTGAGCGACCAGCTGGAGGCGCTGAGGAGCAACAGGCTGGAGCCTCCTCTTCCTCCTCTTCCTCATCACCACAACACCTCCTCTGCAGCCGAGCTGGAGCGCCTTTACAAAGAGCTGCAGGTGAGAGCTCAGCGGATAAAACAGAACTGCATCGTCTGCATAGAGGTGGACACGACTTGAGGGCCGACTCGATGTGTATTGCGATTTTCAAATATTGCGACTCGATATTACCGCTTATTACGATTTTTGGTTTTAGGATGAATCATAATTGAATCACACACTTGTAGAAAACACCATGCCACGCCAGCTTGTCTGACTTTATTCTCTGTGCTGCAGAGAAAAGTGTATGTTCACAACAGAAGGAAGAAAAAGGTTACGATAAGATAAACTTTGTTAATCCTGCATCGAGTAAATTCACTTGTCACAGCAGCTGAATAGTGAGAAGACAATATGACATGAATAAACTATGAACATAAATAAGAATATGCTATATATATATCCAGATAGACCCATGGATTGTTGAGTTGCACATGATGATGAATAACATGGGTGTGGATTTATTACGTTAAGAATAAATAAATCAGGTAAAACCTATATTTTAAGGCTGTAATAAGCTCGTCTGTCCAGACAGTGCTGTGTGAATACAGTTGAGTTGAGTTCCCAGTTGTCCCCTGACCTCCAGCTGAGGAACAAGCTGAACCAGGACCAGAGCAGCCGGCTGCAGCAGCAGAGAGACGGCCTGAACAAGAGGAACCTGGAGGTGGCGGCGATGGACCGGCGGCTGGCCGAGCTCCGGCAGCGGCTCTGGAAGAAGAAGGCCGCCCTGCAGCAGAAGGAGAACCTGCCGGTGAGCGAGCACAACCCAAAATAAAACAGAATAGAATAGAAAGCCTTTATTATCATTGTATAACGTACAATAAGATTTAAAGTGCAGTAGCAGACAGTGGAATATATTCTGCTTCCAACACAAACGGTCACAACCATCTTTGTTTTTTCAATTGTTTCTTAATGTCTTGAAATGAAATTAAATAGATGATAAAGTGAAAAAAACCCTAAATAATTAGGAACGAACAGATAAAACCAAAAATAACAAACAAAATCAGTTAGATTTCCTGTTTTTCTGTCGAACTGGAAAAGTTGTAACTGTTATTAACCCTTTATGACCCAGCATAGAAGAAGTCCGCCAGAGCGTATCTTTAGTATCTGTAGTGCCATTTTCTGGAGCATTTTAATTTGCTATACATCAATACAACCCTTATATGCCAAATTCTAATAATATGTACAGACTGACTAAATAAATTGCTAAAAAGTTTTTTTACACATATTTTACAGAAATGTCATAGCTGTAGGAAGCGCTGTGAACACTCCCGGTCTGGATTATAACGTTTTTGTTGTGTGCTTTATACTGGAACACATTAGTGGGAGGAAACGGCGCTCTGGGACACGTTGAATGTGTGATATGAAAGTGTGACTCCTCTGGTTTTATTTGCAGAAAGAATTATCGCTCTGTCTTATTTGGTTGCATTGAAAAATAGATACGCTAATGTGATCGCGGGCGCTCGTGTCGGGACTAAAGAGTTATTCTCGTTAATTTACTGTAATTCAACATGACAGATACGTCTCAGTTTTTAGTGGCTCCGTCACATCATCACACCTCCTGTTTACTTTACTATCAGCCTGTTAGCTTAGCACAAAGTCAGGATAATGACATAGCTAGCTGAAAGTAACGGACAAACATCTATATCATCTATATCATCTATAATCCTGTTCCATGTGAAACATTTTTAAGTGGGAACTCGAGATTTGACAAAAGCTGGATTATATTTTCCGTTCCCTGCAGGTGGCTTCAGACGGAGGCGGCCCTCAGCACGCCGTGGGCTCCAGAGTGGCGGCGGTGGGGCCATACATCCAGTCGTCCTCCTCAACGAGCTCCCAGGGGCCCCCGGTGCCGGCCCGCAAGGAGGTTCTAGTGAAACCGGCGTACCCGGACGGCACCGCCACCCTGCCCATGCCCGACTCGTCCCTGAAGCCGCCGCCCAGACCCGCCAAGCCAGCCTCAGGTACCGCACAGGAAGTTACTCCCACAGCTCCAGCGGAGAGAAAAAGCCTCATCTGGACCAACATGGATCTTTGGTTTCTCTGCTCTTTGCAGGTTTCACCACATCAAAAGTAACCAAACTGTCTGACTGGAGCGGCCCGTTCTCTGAATGTCCCGGAGGTTACAGCCACGCCTCCACGCTGCCCCGAATGTCAGGCCTCAGCTCAGGTCAGTGAGGGCGCCGTCTCCTCTCTGCGGGTCGTCTGAGACGCTTTGCATATGTGTGTTAGTCCTGCGTGAATGCGGCTCCACGTCCATCAGCCGGACTCAGGTGTTCTGCTGCAGGTCCCAGGAGCAGGTTTAAAGCTTTTAAACCAGTAACGATAGCATTTAGCTTCAGGCTAACGTCTTCCCTGGACTCCAGCAGCTCCCTCTTTAGTGGTCCCACAGTTTGAGTGCTGTTAATAAAGTATTATTTTATCATTTTAAAAACCAGAAGAGAAGTAAAGCAGCTTTTTGTGTCACTGTCAATGATGATGATGATGATGATGATGATTTTCCCCTCCTGTAGGTGGTAAGACCCTCACGGACCAGAAGGGCATCTCCGGGTCTGACATCCCGCCCCCCATCCCCTCACGGACCAATCACATCACAGAGAACCTGCTCAGGGACAATCAGGTAACACTTTAAACTTCCTGTTCGCTGATCTTCAGTGAGAATTATTGGATTGGACCGAATTGATGGATGTTAATGTTACGTCAGTGTTGTTTTTGACCGACCGTTAAATGTAGAAAGTCGAGTTTCCACTGATAACTTAACAGTAAACTGCTAATAAGGATTCAGGGTTTTGTAAAAGAACAATAATTAAGAGAAAGTGTGGTGTCATGTTTAGCTGTTGATTTCTTACTTTTGTTATTTTACAACAAAGTCAAAAAGCCACCAGGAGCGTCTGTGCTGTGTTGTGTCCGCCAGACCTGATGGCGTCTGCTCTAGTTAACCACAACAAAGTTAACAACAAAGGAGGAGTCTGGTGGGATTTTGTGGTAACCTTTGGAAAGCCAGAAGGGATGACTCATTAAATTATTTTGTCCCCCCTCCAGTTAGTGGAGGGCTAACAGGAAGTGTGGTTGGTAACCGGGGTTTTTTTTGTGGTAACATTTGGTTGTTTCCACTGAGAGTGACGCTCTTTTGTTTCTCTTGTGTTTCACCTTCAGGCCTCGAGTAAAGGTCTGTCCAAGATGGCGGCGCCTCCTCCACTTCCCAGTAAGCCCAAATCGCTCTCCTCATCCGGCCCACCGGCCTTCTCCAAGCCCCCCTTCAGCACCGGGACCTTCCCTGGTAAGGTGCGGCCGGTCGGGGGCCACCTCAGGGCTCCGGGGGTCCTTCCCAGCCACAGCAACACCCTCCCTCTGCCCAACAAGCAGGAGAGTCCGCCGGCCGCCGCCGTCCGGCCTTACACCCCCGACCTCTCGGAGGCCCCCCCACCCGTGCTGAGGAAGCCTCAGAGTTCGTCGGCCTCGTCCATCTACTCCATGTACACCCAGCAGGCCACACCGGGGAAGGGCTACCAGCCGAGCGGCCAGGGCACGCTGCCCCGCAGTCAGCCCAGAGGTGACGCCCCCCCACAGCTATTTTCATTATTGATCAACCTGCTGATAATTCTCTTGAATTGATTTGTTAGTAAAATGTCAAAAAATAGACAAAATAGTCTCAGTTATAGTTTTAACTGAAGTCATTGAATCCATCATCAAAATAGTTCAGAGCAAATATCAAGTAGTTTTTTTTCTTGAAATAAACATCCCTAGTTTCTACAGACGACTTCCCAGATGGTTCAGTGTGTAAAAACCATCCAGGGAAAGTATCTTAAACCTGAAACTGTCTGTGCCTCCTCACAGTCTACGGGAAACCAGTCCTCTCATCCAGCGGCGGCCAGCAGACCGTCTCCTCAGACGGCGGCATCGTGGTTTCTGGGTCTTGTGTGTCCGACGGGAGCGAGGTTGACAACAGCTGCCTGGGTAGCGCCGAAGTTGTCGGAGGAGAGACGGCAGAACGCGCCACCCCGCGACCGCTCAGCCCCACCAAGCTCCTCCCCTTCCTGTCCAACCCTCACAGGAACCCCAGCGACGCCGACCTGGAGGCCCTGCGCCGCCGGCTGCACCACGCCCCGCGGCCCCTGAAGAAACGCAGCTCCATCACAGAGCCCGAGGGCCCGGCCGGACCCAACATCCAGAAGCTTCTCTATCAGAAAACCACTCTGGCTGCCATGGAAACCATCCCCATGGAGACGGTCGGCCCAGCAGGGACGTACGTCCAGTCCGGGGTCCACGAGGACGGGACGGGCGGTGTCGATTTAACGTCCGCGATCGACGACAACAGCGGCGCTGGCTTGAACCATCCGCTCGCCGAGAGCCCAGTGGACCACCTGACCCCGCCCCCTCTGCCCCCCCGCTCACCCATCCCCGACCCCGCCTCCTGCCACTCCTTGCCCCCCCCTCTGGAGGACAAAGAGGAGGAGGAGGAGGAGGAAGAGTTGTGTCCGTCCGCCTCGGCCCCCCAGGACTACTTTGCAGAGGAGTTCCCCCCCTACCCGCCCCCACCTTACCCCACCTGTGGCGAGGTGGAGCAAGGAGACGATGTCACAAACTTGCAGCCGCCGGAGGTGACGGGACAGGTGACAGCGCCCCCGGTGAGCATCAGCAGGACAACAATCGATAGAGCTGATTGATATTTAAAGGTCACTTCGCCTACATGAGAAAAACCTTCGTTGTTTCCTTGTTCTCCGTCTGTCCCGTCTCTCAGGGCAAGAGGACGATCCTCCGAAGATCTGGCTCGGAGCGGATCAACCACAGCAGGCGGGTCAAGTTCAACCCTCTGGCCCTGCTGCTGGACTCGTCTCTGGAGGGCGAGTACGACCTCGTCCAGAGGGTCATCTACGAAGTGAGTCTGGTCTGAACTCTGTAGATCCACCAGAAGAGGGCCGCTGATTTAAAGCCTCCAGTTTGGCATTTTCAAAATCACCATCTTGTTTTCGGTGTTTTTCCCTGCCTCTGATTGGTTAGGTTTAGGCATAACCCTCCTCTGATTGGTTAATGAGCCCCCCCCCTTCCTGGTGTATCATTTTCTCATTGACTTCCATCCATGCAGACATTAGAGAAAGGCAGATACTTCCAGCTTGATTCCTGGTTAAATGAAAACCTCTGCGTCCTGCAGGTGGACGACCCCAGCATGCCGAACGACGAGGGCATCACCGCGCTGCACAACGCCGTCTGCGCCGGCCACACCGAGATCGTCAAGTTCCTGGTGCAGTTCGGCGTCAACGCCAACGCTGCCGACAGCGACGGCTGGTGAGTTTGATTCACGGAAGCTTGACATCACGGTCCACTCCGACCCCCACAGCGCCATTTTCCGTCAGTCACGAGCATAACACCGGACAAACCTCTCCTCTTGTCTCCAGGACTCCCCTCCACTGCGCCGCATCCTGCAACAACGTTCAGGTGTGTAAGTTCCTGGTGGAGTCGGGGGCGGCGGTGTTCGCCACCACCTACAGCGACATGCAGACAGCGGCCGACAAATGTGAGGAGATGGAGGAAGGCTACGCCCAGTGCTCCCAGTTCCTCTACGGTAGGATCCTCAGAGCAGTTGTATGTCCAGGCGGGAGAGATCCCTGTTTGGGGTTTGGGAATCCTTCGCTAAGGTTCAGAGGTCAATGGGGAGGTTCAGTGATCCTCTGATGGGAGTTTGGAGGTCGTTGGAGTCCAGGAAGATCAAAAGGTGGCTCTAGAGCACAAGCTAGTGAAGTTTGGAAGAAATTAAAGGGGTTCCAGGGTATTTTAAGAAGTTCAGTGATTCCCTGAGTGGGTTCTTTGGGGAATTTTAAGGGAGCATACTGCAAATCCAGGGTTCTTAAAGGTGGTCGGCAGAGCCTTAAGTGGATTTTAGGAATCTGGAATAGGCTAAAGGGGGTTTGAGGAGCTTCCATCAGTTCTATTGTGAAAGATGAGCAGTTTTTCGAGGATTTATTGAAACGTTTTAGGGGATGTTTGAGGTGCTTACATGGATTACCACAAGCTGCTTTTCTAAATGACTGGTCCTCCCTGTTTGTGTCCTGGCAGGCGTTCAGGAGAAGATGGGCGTGATGAACCGTGGCGTGGTGTACGCCTTGTGGGACTACGAGCCCCAGAGCGACGACGAGCTTGGCTTCAGCGAGGGCGACTGCATGACGGTGCTGAGACGGGAGGACGACGTGGAGACGGAGTGGTGGTGGGCGAGATGTGGTGACCGTGAGGGCTACATCCCCCGCAACCTGCTGGGGGTGAGCTGACCGCGCCGGGTTTACCTTCTAACTGCTGAGTGAGCTTCTGAGCTAAGGGCACAAAGGACACCACGTTGGTCCAGTAGGTTTTACCTTTGTGCTTTAGGTCCCCCACAGGTAGGAACTAACTGAGGTGTTTCTGGAGGAGGAGCACAAATAGTTATTGATCACACGCTAGGCTGGGCCACACCATGCTAGGCCGTGCTATGCTAATGGTCCAGCACGGGACAGCAAGTACACAAACAACACAGAACAGCAAAGGTACGTTAAAGGTGTTCATTAACGAGCTAAACTAACACAGATAGAGGCTGCCATGTGGATCTGTGCTCCGCTCCACACACCTCGTCGGCAGCGAGAGCACAAAATAAATTCCCTCTTAGGAAAAAATAACGTTTGTTGTTGTATTGGTCAGTTTTTAAAGGGGTCACAGACATTCGGCCACCATTTTAAGCTGGTCAGCGGTTAATAATCAGGGTCCAGTGGTGGAGTGGTGCTACGAGCCCGTCTGCAGCCACTCGGTGGATTCACGTCCAGGCCGAGATGCTACCAGAGCTGCTGACATCTTCAACAAATGTTTTTACACGGAAAGCGTCTGGATTTGGAGGCTTCTTCTCATCAGCAGCTAAAACAGCAAAATAAGTTATTTTCAGTTGAAGCGCCTTCGATCAGTGGATCCGTTTGTGGGGTGACGAGAATAAACGAGGGAGGTTTTGTTCAGGGTCACAGCAACACGTGATCATAATTTCTCACTATTTTTCTCGGGTGTTCCTTGGAAATAAATGTCATTTTATATTTTCTGCTCTCATCCGTATGATTTTTTAAACATAGCCCTGTTTCATTTATACGTTTTTGTTTCCAGAGACATTTCCATGGAAGAACTGATAAAATCAAAATCATTTAAAACCCATATCAATATTAATTTGTTTATTTTAGAAACGTCACTGTGTTGGTAAAGGTTACACCGACCAGCTCTTTGCCCACTTCCTTTTCCAGAAACTGTCCAAAGACGTTACAGTTTCAGGGAGATGATTTGGAGACTGTTCAAATAAAGTGGTAAAGTTAGCGTCATGGCTACGCTAAAGGACGATTCAGTGTGACGTCCGGCTCAAAGGGGACCTGAACCGTCAGCCCTTAAAAATCCTGTCGCAAGAAGTTTCGTTATTTCAAATGCCGTCTTCGTGGTGTTTTTAACGAGAAACTGTCCTCCCTTTTGTTTCCCAGCTGTATCTGAGGATCAAGCAGCGGCAGAGGAGCCTGGCTTAACCCACCGGCCCACAAATCCCTCAAACACACCTGGAAATGTTCTGAGCAGGAGCAGCCGGAGAATGAACCTCTGCGGCGACACGAAGCGTCAGAGGTTGTTGTTAGAAAAGAGAGACGGATGTTTTTCTGTTTGGCTTTTTCAACCGCAGCACAAAGAATGTCACAACAAAGCGCCGGAGGACCAGAGGAGGACGAGTTATCCCTTTACCAAACCTCATCAGCAGACGTTTGACTTTCTGTGACTTTGATTTTCCTTTGAAATCCTCCAGCCGAGGACATTATTCTGGGTTCATCGCTGAAGGTCCCATATTCTGTTTGTTTTAAGGTTCGTATTCGACCTGGACGCTGCGTTTGTTCTTCTGGAAGCTGCTCCAGAAGTGTCGACCTCCCAGGTAGAAAAGTACCAGGATGTTCCTCATCTTTGGGCCCCGCTGGCTGACTTCCTGTTAGTGAGGGGCTTTCTAAATGTTACCGGGCTCGTCTGCGTGGCGTTCAGACCGAGGTCCAGTTTTTCTCCGTCCTCCTCGTGGTTTCGTCTCCCACCAGGAGGGTTTCAGGAGAGTTTCTCCTGCTGATCTTTCTGCTCAGATTTATCTGGTTTGGTCGTTAAACTGATGTTGGAGCTGCGTTTCTTCTTCTGCTGCTGCTTTAAATGTGTTTCTTTCTTGTTTTTAGCCTTTATTGGAGCAAATGGACCAAATCCTGAAGGAGAAACTAGTCATTTTGTGGGGTTGTGACTTGGGAAGGGGACCGATAAGATGTTCTAGACACCAGTGATCATCGATTCTGCTAATCAGTCTGATTGTTTATTGATTTATTATCTAGAGTCTGATCACAGCCGGTCATGTGACTCAGGTGTGCCAAAGCTCTGCTGTTTGTGTCGATACGCGGCGTCCTGGACTTTAATGTTGTGACTTCAAATCCATCATGTCACAGACAACCAGCGCTGCCGTCGACCGTCTCAGTGGAATGAAGACTTAAAACTGCGTCCTCCTCTTCGCCATGACTCCTCATGACTCCTCCTCTTCGCCATGACTCCTCCTCTTCGCCATGACTCCTCCTCTTCACCATGACTCCTCATGACTCCTCCTCTTCGCCATGACTCCTCATGACTCCTCCTCTTCGCCATGACTCCTCCTCTTCATTATGACTCCTCCTCTTCACTATGACTCCACATGACTCCTCCTCTTCACCATGACTCCTCATGACTCCTCCTCTTCACCATGACTCCTCATGACTCCTCCTCTTCGCCATGACTCCTCCTCTTCGCCATGACTCCTCCTCTTCACCATGACTCCTCATGACTCCTCCTCTTCGCCATGACTCCTCCTCTTCGCCATGACTCCTCCTCTTCACCATGACTCCTCCTCATCGCAGGTTTCCAGCAGCATCAACGCAGGAGTCTGTCGTCTTGTTGTCGTCTTGTTGTCGTCCTCTACTGCCACGTTTACACGCCGTGTGACTCTACGCCGTTGTTGTTAGTACACAGTTGGAGTCGGGTCACATGATGAAAGATGGAGCAGACGGACTTCATTCACGGCGTCACCGGGGACACGTTTACGTCGGAAAGACATTAAAAAAGCGCCTTTTTGCAGAATATGGGACCTTTAAGATTTTATTTTACTGAATAGTGAGATATAAAGACAGGAAACATGGACACAGAGAGAGAGGCTGAATCGAACCTGGGACATTTGAACCACTAACTTCTACTTTTTTTTGTCATCAATAAAGCATTTAAAGGTACAGTCCCTAGATTTCGTTACAGCGTCCTCTAGTTTCACCACATGTAGCAGATGCTGTAATAACGTTACACCAAATTTAAGCCTGTTTTTTTACTGTACGCAGCCCCAAAGCTCCTAAAATGTCTTTGTGAAAGTTAGTAACCAGATAATGACGTGTTAATGTGGACGAGCTAATAACTTCATGACATCAGTGACTCGTGGGACCAGGATTGTTTCTTCAGCGGATCCGAAGTGCAGATTAAGTTTTGTTTTTTTTTTAAAGTTACCATTTAAGTTTTTGTTCTTGTTGCTTGGTGTGAACGGGCTGGGTAAATAGTCAGTTTGATAAATACGCTGTGAAACTCAAACAGGATCGACTGTTGTTGAGGAGAAGCACTTGATCATCACTTGAAGAGAATGAATGTTGGTTTGTTTTTTCATGTTTTCTTATAAAAGTGTTTTTAGAAGAGTTTGTGTTCTGCTGCAGCACCGTTTGTCATTTTCTAAAAGATTAACAATTAAAACCAGAAACTAATTTTGTGTCAGTTAATAACTTTAAATCTCAGTTTAAGTTGAAACTGAAGGTTTCAGTACAAAACCCTGAAATGTGGAAGCTCAGTTTTATACTGGTAGATTATTATGTTTTCCAAAATAAAAGCCTGATCAGCTCAAACCAACTTCAGATCTGTTGTTAAATCTGAGGACTCTTTTTTTCCTGTTTCACTTCAGCTCAGGCTAGCAGTTTCCACTTGCTTCCAGCCTTTGTGCTAAGCTAAGCTAACGAATGCTTCCTTCAAGGGGAACTTGTGGTTCCAGTGACCAGACCACTGGACAGCCTGTAGTGAGACATCTGTAGTTATAGAGGATCTTTATAGAGGATCTTTGGCAGCGAGTCGAGTCTGAAAGTGTTTGTTGGTGCAGTGGATGAGCTCACTGTGCCGCATGGATGCCAAAAGACTCCTCGGTGTTGGCGCCAATAAGCCACAGAGGCTAACATTTTAGCTAGCTAGCGAGCGGCTAACGTGATGTTCACGCAGGAAATGTGAGGCTGTTTTGCTCAGACATTAAATATGAAAGTAAAAGTCTATATGACCCCCAGAAACACTCTGGACTCTGATCTTCTTCTTACTCGGAGGACGATGGAAAATGGGTCAGTGTTTCAAAATAAAATTCACACTTTCTTCCTTTTTTCTGCCAAAGCAGAAATAATTTAAAACAACAGAAGGAATCTGTGTCAGTCGTGCCGTTTCCTTTTTTTCCCACTGTAACAGTTTATTTATTAGCTCAAAGGACGGTCATGAAAAACAAGCCACTCTTTACCGTTTCAGCGTTCGGCCGGAGCACCAGGCGGTCGTCTCGGCTCGGCGGCGTCTCTGCGGACCTCCTCGCCGCCGCCAACAAACATGCAGAGTCAGAACACAAAGTGCAAAGTCAACAGTAACTCCATTTGAACAGGAAGCGACTTCAAAACGCCACACGGGATCCGGGGGGGGGGGGAGTACATTCGATGTTGAGGGTTAGGATTGCACAGAGTCTCCAGAACGAGAAATGAAAAGCTGCTGGATAAATATTTCTTATTTTAAATGAGTAGAGTTTTTTTTTCTGCCAGTCAAAGAGCATGCTGGGTACAATCTGCTGCAAAAAGCTGCCTGTGACATCAAACCTACAAACGTTTCATATCGTCACCAAACATGAACAGATGCAAATGTTTCAGTCAGTTTGTAAAAGCACGTGTTAAATGTTTGTTCAGGCTTCAACAGTTCAAGAACAACTGGAGTGACGGAGCTGAACGCACGACGAGAAGCTCAGCGGGAAAACGGTTCTTCTCCAGAAACTAAAACGTCCTCCGGTCGTTCGTCAGGACGTCCAAACTGTCGGTCTGTCATCCAGTGAAGTCGCTCGGCCGGCTGGACTCAAGAGTTCATACGAGGAAAACTGGTTTCTGGATGAGAGTCTGCAGATGATCCGGGGCCTCGCCGACATTATGACGAGTGAATAAAGTGCAAAAGAACAGAGCAGAATGAGCGGGTGGGTTTTTTCCCTTCATATTGAGAGGAGAGAGGAGGGATCTCTTCGGTCTGAGTCAGAAATTAGATCGTTCTTACATTATAAAGTGAAAAAACTGGGATATTCTCAGAGATCGACCTCATCAAAACGAGGAACACACGGCGAGCGGCGGTGCGATGCGCCCGACACGCCCCGAAAAGTGAAGCAACTAAAGAAATTACACAATTCTTCTCGTAAATTTGGGACTTTTGGGAATTTCTCTGTTTTTTTCTAACAAATTTAACACTCAGAATATTCTTCTCTTTACGACAAAATGTACGACTTTAATCTCTGAAATTCAGAGTTTTTTCTCGTTATGCCCCCCCCCCCCCTCGGCACTACACGGCCCTAATATACCGCTGTAGCTTCAAGCTTCACAATCCTGTCAAATCAGTTTGATGTCTGAGCCCCGGAGGTGTCGAGAGTCTTTTTTTTTTTAAACTTGTGCAAATGTGTTGTGTAAATGAGTTTCTGTCCTTCAGCTAACACACACACACACACACACACACACACACACACACACACACACACACACACACTGAGGGTTTGGTGACGTAGCTGTGGAGCTAGCATGCTAGCTAGCTGAAACAGTGCGGCATCATGGAGCCTGAACTTAAATGATAATGACGATCTAATCCTGAATCACTGATCAATCAGAAACATCCAATATATCATTAATATGTTAATCCAGATCTATTTCTGAACTTTTGTGGACCAAAGGATTCATTGATTGAGCAAATCTTTGTTAGAGTGTGATCGTTCCAGGTTCTCAGGTGTGAAACTTTGCTGTTCTTCTTGGTTTTGAAACAACATGAATATTTTTGGGTGATTTGTCCGACAAGCCGAGACGTCTGAGCTCAGAGTGGACTTTGGGATGTTTTCAGACATTTCATGACTTCATCTTTAAATGAATGCCGTGTTAAAACCACCTGGACTTCCTACAGTAACTTGATTTGAGAGCACAGATTTCCAAACAAACCGTCAGAACGTGACTCTCGACATCGACGGCGCTCCGCAGCAAACCAACAAAACCTGAAGCTGAAACTAAACTTAGCGGCCTGAAGTGTTTGATGACTCCGGGGACGACCCCCCCTCCTCACACCTCAGATTCAGTCTGTGGGGATGGAGTCTGCTGCGTGTGATGGAGGCTCGTCCCTCCAGATAACCGGGGTTACGTCTCCTTTACCGCCATTCCTCAAGTCCTCCGCCAAGATAATCCTGCTGTCGTCTCATGAGGAAAAGCTGCTTCTTAAATCAAACTGTGGCACAACATCAGATTAACGTCCGGGCTTAAGTCCACCGAGGTCAGCCGGCTTTAGCTCGAGACACGAAGGCAGGAGATGATGATGATGATGATGATGAGGATGGTGGTGACATCACAGCGGGGGCGAGTGAGGACAGATCTATAGATCCAGGACGGGAGGAGTAATACGCCGACACGTGGCGGAGGAATAAACCCGATCAGAGGAGGTTCTCCACATCTGTCTGCCTCTTTAATGCTCCTGCAGGTTCTGGTCGTGGTTCTGGTTCTGGTCGTGGTTCTGGGACGGCGGCAGCAGGCGGGTGACGTGGCCGATGCCTTTGGTGACGCCCTCCCTGAAGAGCAGCTTGGCGCCGAGCCGCAGGTACTCGGGGTGTTTGATGAAGTGGAAGCGAACCACGGCTCTCTCGCCCGTCCGCAGCTCGTCCTGCAGCGGCACAGAGGCGGCGTTACACACGAGACGGAGAACTGATCACATGATTCATACGACCTGCAGACCCACCTTCCCGTGAAGGCACTCCACGGTCGCCGTCTGCCTGACGTTGCCGACGTGCACGGTGACCTGAGACCCGCGGCGGAAGGTTTTGGCGTGGAAGAGCAGAACGATGGCGGCTTCAAACTGACAGCAGATGGTCGGGTTCATCTTGGGACTGACCATCACCATCCCCTGCAACAGCCAATCAGATATCAGCACATCTGTTCCTGGTGTGTGAGTGACTGGTAGGTAGTAAAAGTGTTGGAACTGGTCCAGTAGATCACCTCAGCCAGCAGACACCAAACGGGCTGCAATGGCTGCAACGTGATCCTTTGGGACAACTGCACCTGATCACAGTAGGTCCACTAAAAGAGCTTGTTTGATCCACTGACAGGCTCAGAGTGTTATTCTAAGTGTGTGACAGCATCATGGAAAGGATCCCTACAGAGAGAGACCTGGAAGATCCTTTTGGTTTAACCACAAACAGCACACACACCAGACTACATTCACTAAAACAGGGATTTTAGAGAACAGCACACAGGAGCTGCTGCCTCGATCAGTCAGTGTGTCTGTGTTATTGTGTGTCTCACTAATATTTGTTGGATCCAAACTGACCCTTTAAAACTCCAAAGTCACTCAATAACACAAATAAAACTAACAGCAACAGACCAACAGCTTCAGTGTTCTCTAACATAAAATGACTAGACCCCCAAGGACCACATGAGTCACCCCCCCCCCCCCCCCCCCCCCCCCCCCCCCCCCGCAGGCCTGTTCTAAAAATAGAACAACTCACCAGTGAGCTGCGTCTAAAACTTAATTTTTTTCTGTTGCTATTCTTTTTTTAATCACACTTACATTTATATAGATTTGAAAATGACAATATCTTAAAAATAAAAGAATTAGTTTAGATAGTTTTAGGTGAACTCTGACCTCTTCGAGTTCAAAGGTCAAAGGTCAGTGTTGTGCGCATGACAAAACTTTAGCGCTCGTGCAGAGTAAGCTAGCGGGCGCAGCGGAGATGAAGGAGCTGAATGTGGTTTCTAACCCAAAAAACATGTCAGAAAAAAGAAAGAAAGCTCATCATTTTCACAGTGAATGGGAGGAAGAGTTCTTTGTTACTACTGTGAAAGAAAACTGCGTGTGTCTCATTTGTGGGGCGACGACAAAGCGGCTCAATGTGGAGAGACACTTCACTACGGGTCACAGAGCTAGCATGCTAACTAGCATGCTAACTAGCATGCCTACTGCCATGCTAACTAGCATGCTAACTGTCCACCGGGAAGCTACGGGCAGAAACAGCCCGTGAGCTGAAGGCAGCTTTGGGTAAGCAGCAGTCTGTTTTCACCAGGCCGGAGGAAAAATCCCAACAAGCAGCCGAAGCCTCGTTTAGAGCTCCACATTTTCAAACAGACACCAGATGTTGTCAGGGGCAACATGGCGGTGTCATGGCAACGGTAAATAAAAATATTGATCTTTAATTGTGTTCAATTCAAAAGTGTCTTCATGAAATGTGAACAAATCATTTTGTTAAAAATGCTGCAGATTTGTTCATCAGTTTAAAATGTGGTAAGATTTATTTAAAAATATGAAAGTTGATTTTTCTTAAACATTAAATAATTGATAACTTTTACAAACATAGTTGATGATGTGTTTAAAGGCTCTTTGTCAGTGGGAAGTGAAAATGGAACATTTGTTCTAAATGTTGTAGAAGTGATCATCTGAAAATTTAAACAGTTGCTGAGATTAATAGAAATTAAATGTGTGATATTGATTTTATCTGTTTCCCACCTTGTTAAGTCATTGTTGATAATTATTGTGAGAAATCACTAACGTGATCAGTGTCTTCACATCGATGTATCAATAATAATTATATATAACTAAAGGCAAACTTTCAGAGGAGTGTGACAAACTGGGAGCCTCAGTACCATGAAGCAGCTCTGAGCTTCAGAAAGGTTGGTGAGCCCTGGTGTGTGTGGAGGGAGCGATATAACGGCTCTTTCTGGTTAAAACAAGGATCTTAAGGGTCGATCTGCGTTCACAGCTGCTGGCTGAGGTGACCGACCGGACCAATTCCAACACTTTTAGTCCCAAACGGTCATTTAGACCCCAGGATGTTGAATAGAGCCCAGGTTTAAGAACACAGTATCTAACTGTTGACATGGACCTGAGTCCACTCGCTCCAGACTGTTTTTCATCACCAGTGTGAGAGTGTGTGTGGGCGTCGTGACCTCTGACCTTACGCAGCAGCGAGCGGTCGAAGTTTCCCAGAGCGAGCGTGGCGGCCTGTCCGGCCCTCAGCACCCGGCAGGCCGAGCGGTTCCTCTGGATGCTGCCGACCTTCAGACGCAGGAAACGTCCCTCGTCGGTCGGACCGACCACCAGCCGCTCGCCCTCCCTACACACGCCGCTGACACACACAGGCAGCGTGAGTACTGCAGTACACCACAGTACAAGTACACCACAGTACAAGTACACCACAGTACAAGTACACCACAGTACATGTACACCACAGTACAAGTACACCACAGTACAAGTACACCACAGTACATGCAGGTATTTTCTCACCTGTACAGAGTTCCTCCCACCACAGTCCCCACATCAGGAACTGAGTAGATCTCATCCACCTGTAAACACACAGACACACAAAGGACACTTTACATGAAGTGAAAGCATCAGTGTGTGTGAGTGTGTGTGTGTGTGAGTGTGAGTGTGAGTGTGAGTGTGTGTGTGTGTGTGTGTGTGTGTGTGTGTGTGTGTGTGTACCTGGAACTCAGTGAGCTGCTGCATCAGCTCTTCCTGCTCTTTGCTGTTGCTCAGTGGAGGAAGGATGTTCAGGAAAACCTTCAGCAGCTCCAGACTCTCTCCAGACACACTGGACAGGGTGAAGATGGGCGTGATGCTGCACACACACACACACACACACACACACACACACACACACACACACACACACACACACACACACACACACTTAGAAACTTTAATCACACTGACAGGCGTTTAATATTTCTAATATTTTCTCTGTGTCTCCACCCTGTGACTGACTGGAGACCGGTTCATGGCGGACCACGCCGCTCACCCACAGTCTGCTGGGCCTGGCTCCAGCCCCCCCACTACTGATACTAGTACTAATACTAGCCCTCAGCAGTACTTGTACCCACCACGCAGACTGGGTGAACTGCTGCGCGGCCGTCACGGCGTCGTCGGGGCTCGCCACCACCATGGGCACCTTGTTGCAGCCCGGCTGCTTCAGGACTCGCTCCAGCTGCCGGACGGTTCGCTCCACGGTGCCGCGGGAGCACAGGTCCACTTTACTGACCACGATGAAGATGGGAACTTTCAGCGCCATGGCCAGGCCCAGGTGTTCCCGGGTCGTACCGGCTGGACAGAGGAGAGCGGGAACAAGGTGAGTGTGCTGACATCACGAAGAAACTAAACAAAACACTTCATTACCCAGAAACCACCTTGGCAACACCAGCAGTTAATCACTTTTTCTTTTCTTACTTAGTTTAAAATCATCATTTTAAAACATTTTCTGCTTATTTATCTGAATGAAACTAAATTTTTTCATCCTCACTGAGCTGGAAAGGCACAAAAATAAGAATAAAGTGTTACGGTTATGAATGTTGTTGATGCAGCTCACCGATGCCGGTGTTGGCGCTGACCACCAGCATGGCGAAGTCGGGACAGTAGCTGGTGAGACCGAAGATGGTCGTCTTCAGGTACTTGTGGTGTCCGGCCAGATCGATGAAGGTGATCATCTTGGAGGAGCTCTCGCAGATTTCCTCCGCTGTCCGGGACTCGCTGTAGTTCACGACCTGAGTGGTGTTCCAAAAAAACCATCTCAGCCTCCATGCTGTCGCCAGGTTTTAGATTAACTCCCAAATATTGATATTATTGGTACCAGTCTCAAATTTAAATTATAAAAGTGTATTGACTCAACATACTTAATATTAGTGGATCAATATCAATACATTTGTTTTGTTACACAATTATTATGTTAGATCCAAACTGATTCTTAGTTTAAAACAACAAAGTCACGCAGTAACACAAACACTGACTGATGGAGCAGCAGCTCTAAAATCCCTGTTTTAGTGAATGTAGTCTGGTGTGTGTGCTGTTTGTGGTTAAACCAAAAGGATCTTCCAGGTCTCTCTCTGTAGGGATCCTTTCCATGATGCTGTCACACACTTAGAATAACACTCTGAGCCTGTCAGTGGATCAAACAAGCTCTTTTAGTGGACCTACTGTGATCAGGTGCAGTTGTCCCAAAGGACCGTTTGGTGGCTGCTGGCTGAGGTGATCTACTGGACCAGTTCCAACACTTTTACTACCTACCAGTCACTCAGACACCAGGATGTGTAGAAGGAATAGGACTAGACACCCTGGGTCCTATAACTCTAACTCTAAAGTAAACAGCACTTAAACAAAGGTCCTGTGAGCTGTGAGCTGACCCTCACCTCCCCTTTGCTGTTGAAGCCCAGGATCTCAAAGCTGATGCTGGAGGTGCGTCCGGTCTGGATCTCGTGCAGGTGTCTGAAGAGGTTGAGCCGCGCTCGGCCTCGGCCGTTGTCCAGCTCGCCCTGCGTCAGGACGCCCAGCAGGGTCGACTTCCCCGAGTCCACGTTCCCCAGGACCGCCACCCGAAGGTCCAGGAACTGTCCCGGCCCGAAACAACATGGCGGAGGAGAAGGATCAGCGTCTGATACTAACCTGTTCAGAGCAGGTGGTCTGGGTCTAAAGGAACTCTGGTGCTGCGGTGGACGGACACCAAAGGTTTGAAAACCTGGAGGAAAAGACTCTCACCTGCTGATCGTCGGGAACTTTTCTGACCAGGACTTCTGCGATTTTGCGGGCGTTTCTGTCGGAGTCGTAGTCGACCTCCCGCTCTCGGAGGAGAGTGATGTCGGCGCCGACTCTGACGAAACGCAGAAGCAGAACCGGATCAGACAGGTTACATTTCACAGTTAACGTCACTTCTTTTCTCAGCTGTTATCTGACTGACGAGTCGTTTAACACATTTATTGTCCGTTCAAAAGAGTTAAAGGACTTTTGTCTCTTTGGATCAGTTTAACTGTGTCTGAAATGAGGCGACATCAAGGTTTAAGTCCCCGTGTTACTAATTCAGTTCTGTTTTCTAGTTTAAATCCCTCCTGTGTCCTCCAGCCTGCAGACAGTCAGTCAGAGTGAATCCAGATCAGACTGACCAGCTCCAGCTTTTACAAACAGAGATATTATTAAACAGAAATGTTTCCCACATGTTATTTAGTGTTCCTCATGTATTCTAAATATACCAGGAGGGATCATGGGAGACAAACTACCAGTGCAACAACATGAGATTAACGGCTGAACGGAGCCCTGAGGAGAAACTACAGACTGATACCGACCAATCAGAGGACGCTTCTTTACAGACTGATACCGACCAATCAGAGGACGCTTCTTTACAGACTGATACCGACCAATCAGAGGACGCTTCTTTGTAGACTGATACCGACCAATCAGAGGACGCTTCTTTGTAGACTGATACCGACCAATCAGAGGACGCTTCTTTACAGACTGATACCGACCAATCAGAGGACGCTTCTTTATACAGACTGATACCGACCAATCAGAGGACGCTTCTTTATAGACTGATACCGACCAATCAGAGGGCGCTTCTTCATACAGACTGATACCGACCAATCAGAGGACGCTTCTTTACAGACTGATACCGACCAATCAGAGGACGCTTCTTTATAGACTGATACCGACCAATCAGAGGACGCTTCTTTATACAGACTGATACCGACCAATCAGAGGGCGCTTCTTTATACAGACTGATACCGACCAATCAGAGGACGCTTCTTTATAGACTGATACCGACCAATCAGAGGACGCTTCTTTATACAGACTGATACCGACCAATCAGAGGGCGCTTCTTCATACAGACTGATACCGACCAATCAGAGGACGCTTCTTTATACAGACTGATACCGACCAATCAGAGGACGCTTCTTTATAGACTGATACCGACCAATCAGAGGACGCTTCTTTACAGACTGATACCGACCAATCAGAGGACGCTTCTTTATAGACTGATACCGACCAATCAGAGGACGCTTCTTTATAGACTGATACCGACCAATCAGAGGACGCTTCTTTACAGACTGATACCGACCAATCAGAGGACGCTTCTTTACAGACTGATACCGACCAATCAGAGGACGCTTCTTTACAGACTGATACCGACCAATCAGAGGACGCTTCTTTATAGACTGATACCGACCAATCAGAGGACGCTTCTTTACAGACTGATACCGACCAATCAGAGGACGCTTCTTTACAGACTGATACCGACCAATCAGAGGACGCTTCTTTACACAGACTGATACCGACCAATCAGAGGACGCTTCTTTATAGACTGATACCGACCAATCAGAGGACTCTTCTTTACAGACTGATACCGACCAATCAGAGGACGCTTCTTTACAGACTGATACCGACCAATCAGAGGACGCTTCTTTATAGACTGATACCGACCAATCAGAGGACGCTTCTTTACAGACTGATACCGACCAATCAGAGGACGCTTCTTTATACAGACTGATACCGACCAATCAGAGGACGCTTCTTTACACAGACTGATACCGACCAATCAGAGGACGCTTCTTTATAGACTGATACCGACCAATCAGAGGACGCTTCTTTATAGACTGATACCGACCAATCAGAGGACGCTTCTTTATACAGACTGATACCGACCAATCAGAGGACGCTTCTTTATAGACTGATACCGACCAATCAGAGGACGCTTCTTTATAGACTGATACCGACCAATCAGAGGACGCTTCTTTACAGACTGATACCGACCAATCAGAGGACGCTTCTTTACAGACTGATACCGACCAATCAGAGGACGCTTCTTTATAGACTGATACCGACCAATCAGAGGACGCTTCTTTATACAGACTGATACCGACCAATCAGAGGACGCTTCTTTATAGACTGATACCGACCAATCAGAGGACGCTTCTTTATAGACTGATACCGACCAATCAGAGGACGCTTCTTTATAGACTGATACCGACCAATCAGAGGACGCTTCTTTATAGACTGATACCGACCAATCAGAGGACGCTTCTTTATAGACTGATACCGACCAATCAGAGGACGCTTCTTTACAGACTGATACCGACCAATCAGAGGACGCTTCTTTACAGACTGATACCGACCAATCAGAGGACGCTTCTTTATAGACTGATACCGACCAATCAGAGGACGCTTCTTTATAGACTGATACCGACCAATCAGAGGACGCTTCTTTATAGACTGATACCGACCAATCAGAGGACGCTTCTTTACAGACTGATACCGACCAATCAGAGGACGCTTCTTTACAGACTGATACCGACCAATCAGAGGACGCTTCTTTACACAGACTGATACCGACCAATCAGAGGACGCTTCTTTATAGACTGATACCGACCAATCAGAGGACGCTTCTTTATAGACTGATACCGACCAATCAGAGGACGCTTCTTTATAGACTGATACCGACCAATCAGAGGACGCTTCTTTACAGACTGATACCGACCAATCAGAGGACGCTTCTTTACACAGACTGATACCGACCAATCAGAGGACGCTTCTTTATACAGACTGATACCGACCAATCAGAGGACGCTTCTTTACACAGACTGATACCGACCAATCAGAGGACGCTTCTTTACAGACTGATACCGACCAATCAGAGGACGCTTCTTTACAGACTGATACCGACCAATCAGAGGACGCTTCTTTATACAGACTGATACCGACCAATCAGAGGACGCTTCTTTATACAGACTGATACCGACCAATCAGAGGACGCTTCTTTATAGACTGATACCGACCAATCAGAGGACGCTTCTTTACAGACTGATACCGACCAATCAGAGGACGCTTCTTTACAGACTGATACCGACCAATCAGAGGACGCTTCTTTACAGACTGATACCGACCAATCAGAGGACACTTCTTCACACCCGACAGCCTCACACACAGTTCCAAACGCTCAGACTCTCAGATCAGGTGACCTACTTCTCCGCCATCCTCTTTAAGGTCTTGAGCGAGGCCTTCATGTCGGCCTCGGTCAGGCCGACCAGCAGGCCGTTGTCCTCCACTCCGATCTGGTAGACGGCCTCGCCGCGGCCCTCCTGCAGACGCCACTTGAGCTGCGTTGCCAGATGCTCGAAGCGATACTGAGTGGGATTAACCAGCTTCAGCTACGACGGCAGCAGAGACAGAAAGAGATGCATGATGGTTAAAACGACCCAAAGAGGACTCATAAGGTAACCAAAGGTTTTTTCATGATCTGGTCAACTTTTACCCTTTGAGCTATTTTAGTTCCGTAACACGTCTTCTGTCAGACCAGAGGAAAGATAATGTCTAAATCCACATTTAGGTGTTTACTGTCCTTCACTTTCTCTCTGCGTCTCTACTTTTCTGCTAAATTACTTTGTTTTCTGACACTAAGGCAGAAATCTACAGACGTGTCTGTAATCTGAGGGTTTTTCCTCAGGAGTCTGGTCTGACATCATTCACAGCCTCGACTAAACTACATCTTATTCCTAAAAACATGGTGAGGTTGGTTTTTTTTATGGCTGTTGACAGTTTCTGATTTATGAAGCGATAAAAACAGACTTTCGGCTCTGATACGTCGACAAAATGAAACGAGAACTTTGAACCTGGTTCTATGAAATGTTCAGATCTACATATGCAAATTAGTGCATATTTAATGAGATAATACCTCATTTGCATCTTCAAACACAAAGTTTCAGAAAACTTGTAATACAAAAAACAACTGTCTTAATGTGAGCGATCATTGGGGGAAGTTTTAGGGTGAAATCTGTCCGTTCTTCACTCGTAGAGTCTCATAAATAAACTCCTTTCAAACAAGAGCAAAAAATATATTTGTCGCCGTCGTCACATATTTTTCCAGCAGGAAGGAGGAATTTCACCTCCATGTGAGGTAAAAACTAATAATAACCAAAATAAATGAAGTGTTTGATGGAATAAAGTCACACAGAGGCTAAACCTCAGAAGTTTAAAGGTCTGTGACAGTAACTTAAATCAGATTAACTGATGACAGTAAAAAGATATTCAGATATTTAGTTAAAGTTGTTAAAAAGTGACATTAGGCTGCTGGTTAGTTTCTGCTGGGTTTCAGAAGTTAAGACTTTTTTAATACAATCAATAGTACATGATCGCTGCACCTGCTTTTAGCCATTTGCTTTTTAATATATGTCGCTGTAAATACTGACATGCTGTGTGATTGTACATAGTTAAATAAAGGTTAAATAAAAATAAATACATTTAATATCACATATAATGACATGTAATACCTGTGTCACGGTCACACTGGACAAATCCATCAATGAAAACCAATAAGGCCAAGAATCATTCATTTACTGCCTTTTATATAAAGCCCAAAGTGATTGTTTTCTGTCCAGAACCTGAAGGAGGTAGTAGTAGTGTATATATATATAATAAACCAGAGCAGCTGATGAGGAGCTGCTTACCTTGTACTCAATGTTTCCTTCTTCAGCCTGCAAACAGAGAGAGAAGACTGATGAGGACACTGAGGGTCACAAAGACGGGACTAACATTTCATACTGTGGCCAAAAGTATATGGACCCCCCCCCCCCCCCCAGTGCATATACTGTAGTGTCTGCCTCTATGCTGACAACATATTACTCTTACTCAGTCTTATCTGATGAAGGCCGTGGTGGTTACTGGTGATGAAGTGTGTTTTTAGCCCGAATTCCATTTACTGTTCTCACAATTTAAAGTTAGTTTTGCCCCAGAAAGCTGAAATGATCCTATAAATGCTGACTCTGATCATTTCCTACACTGAGAAGATGAACGTCTCCATTCGGCCGCCTGTCACTGCATCTGTTCTCACAGCTGTTCCCCCTGTGGCTCCAACTGTCCTGTTAGTCCAGTCAAACAGTTGGAAGCTAAAAATAGTGAGACAAACACTGCTTGTGTTGTTGAAGCACACGCCGAATTGTTTATTGGTCTTTAATAGTTCGAACAAGACATTCCAGAAGCTTCTTTAACCTTTGCTCCTGAGCCAATTCACACATACTTGTGTTTAATTGTGAGGTATTTGAGTGTAGTTTGGCGTGACGTGTTCACCAGCCCAGAGGACAGGGGTAATGGCGGAGGGGCTCCTACGTAGAGTCTAACTCACAGAAACGGGATTTCCCCGGTAAGTTACGGGTGTTTAACAGTCGTGGTGTGAACTAAACGTGTCGGTAATTAGCCTGAACCAGCGGGGGTTTGCTGTAGCACCGCTAGCTAGCGGGCTAGTGTAGCCGGCTGGACGTCCCGTTAATCCCCGGGCTGAGGAACGGAAGCTACCTCCGGTGGGAAGTACGGTGGTGGTGTTTTGTTGTTCCGGTTGTTCTTTTTGTTCCTTCTCCTCCGGCCTCGCTTGCCTCTTCTCGTTCGTGACTTTTTCGACGTTTTCCTGCCGTTGTTGCCCGGTCCGTGTCTGCCGTGTCCGGGCGACACTGCGCCACTGTCGGTCAGATCCACCATGGCTGCGCTCGGGGAGGCACCGGCAGCCTGAAGCGGGAGGTTACCGGGAGCTCACGGTGATAAAATAACTGCTACCATGAATAATGTCACTGCTCCTCTTCCTCACATCACATCAGGCGGCCTGCAGAGGAGGAGGAGGAGGAGGAGGAGGAGGATGCTCTCTCCTCAGCATCATCAACACTGTCATCCGCCTCTGTGGAAACACAATGCAACTTCCGGAGGTGGCTTTCAAAATAAAACGGGAACAGGAAGCGCGGTTGAACTTCAAAGTAAAAGTACGGTATTTACTCAAGTGCTGTGTTTAAGTACAAATGTGAGGTGTTTGTACTTGTGGTATCTTATATGGTACCTGAGAGCCTAGATAGGAGGTATGTGTTAACATATAAGGGCATGGAGGTGTTGGATGAACTCCCCAAGAGAGACATAACATATGCATTTCATATGCAACCATAGGGTGAGATAAGCTTTCTCAGAACAGCTCGGGGAAGACGAAGATGAAGACACGTATTCGGCCGGGGGTCACTCTGTCTGTATGAGACATAGAATTGGCTTCACGTCTTCCCAGGCCTCCATGGCGCCTGTTAGACAACTGATCTTTTCATAATAAACCTATTTTTATGCAACAAGTCGTTGTCAGCGGACGTTTCCTTTCATCATCGGCACCTGAGGAGTCACGACATACTGTACTTGAGTATTTTCTTCTCATGCCACCACTTGTAGCTTTAGTTACTAATTACTGTACAGATTAAGATTCCTGCACACACAAACAGTGCATCTGAAACTTTTTGGTCAAATCAGTTACCAGAAAGTTTATTGTGATGCTGTCATGATACTTGTTTCAGTCGTATTTTATTTAAAACGTTTCCCGGTTGCAGCTCCTTGGCTCTGAAGCTTTTGAATCTTGTGAATGTGTTTAACAGCGCTGAGCTCTGGGACTGCAGGTCGGACACTGACACATCTTCTCACCATTTTCACAAGTTTCACAAACCAAACAATCAATGAAATGATGGAGAAAATAATCAGCAGATGAATCCAGAGTTCAAAATGAGCTCCAGCTCAATCCTGCTTTTACATTTTACATTAATACATGAGGAATAATCCTCCACTGATCCCAGTATTTTAATACTTTTACTACATTTTCCTGATTATTCTCACTAAAGCTGAAGTATCACTTTCAGTGCAGGACTTTTACTTTATTTATCATTTTATTTCCACAGTGTTGTGTCAGTACTTTTCCTGCAGTAAAGGATCGGAATAGTTTCTTCTAAACCAGTTTGACGTGAGAACTGAATCATAACTGAACACCGTGACGAGAGACAGTTCAGCAAACACACTTTACTCCTGTAACTGTCCCACGTTGAGGAGCACAAACAATACAAACATCAGACTTGTCATCCATCTAAACAGGTTGCCCTTTTATTTATTCCTCCAAAGACAAATGTAAGAAAACCATCAGATTTCAGACTTCTTGTTTCTTCATAATTTGCCCTCAAAACCCACCAAACGTTGCACGAACCATCAGAAGAATATTGTTAGAATCACATCCGGTTCGATGGGATTACATCTGATTGTAAACCAGCTGTTTAATTTTAGCCTTTGAACACGTTTTACACCCTTCTTATCCTCAAAAGCCCACAAAACTTTGACCAAGCGTTTGAGTTTTTGATCACCTGACTGGAGAAGCACTTCCTGTGACACATCTGTTCTGTTTGTGACGCTTCATTTTCACTCACTCACTTTGGCCTTTTGTTGTTGTTTTTTATTATGTGATATCTCCACTTCTACGCTTCCTGTCGAAAAAAAATCAGTGGACACGTTGTTTGAAAAGTAGACATATTTCTACAGCATACTTCAGTACAGTATTTGAGAAAATTTGTTTCGAGATTCAAGACGTTCTTGTCATTCTGCTTGTACAAGTTATGGCTCAGAGGCTCCGTTACAGAAAAAACATCCAGTGTACAGAATAAAGGATCTAAGGCACAATGAAATAAAAGAGATATATATAAAGATATACTATAAAATAGTATAGCTATAGCAGTATGTAGTAATAATATAATATATAAAGTAATATATAGTAAAGCAAAATAAAGTAATTATACAATTGTTATATATTTAATATCTCCTAAATCTGTGGTTTATTTATGTGTAGCAAGCATTTCATTATATAATCCACAATGTATTTCTGCTCTTAAACCCTCAATATAAGCCATAGGAATAATAAATAAATACACTTTCTGTTGTATAAAAAGAAAAGCCGTGATGAACATGAAGTGGTCTGTGTTTTGAGCTGATTCCGGGTATTTTATGTTGAAAGGTTTAACCGGAAGTACAAGGCGTGATCGTCCGGCTAACTTGGCGGTGAAGGAGGAAGCTGGCGGACGAAAACTTCTCCAGTTATGTACCATCCCGAAACCGTGACCCCGGTTCTGTTGGGGGAGCTGGAGGTCTAGGTGTCCGTGTGAGGGTGTTCAGACACCGGGCTGCTCGGTCCAACGCCCCGCTCCGATCCCCACGGCCGCTGTTAGCCTGCGGATGCTAACTTCGGCTAGCCCGAAGCTACCAACTCGCCGCACAGACAGCAGCAGCACGAGCGGAGCCGACTGACGGAACTCCTGCTGATTTTCGGCTGTTTTTACTTTCGCGCGGAGCAGCAGCAGCGCAGGGAGGGATGTGGAGAGTAACTTTACGAGCCTTCGGTGTCTTGCTGTTGGCCTGGCTCTTCGGGAACTTTGTTCTGGGCTGGTTTCAACAAAACAACGTAAAACCACAAACGCAGCACAGCGAGCACCGGAGCGCAGCCTCGGACAGCCAGGACCAGAGCTGCTTCTGCCAGGTGAGTAGTCACCTGCACAGGGAGCCTGTGTGAGCCGGAGGGCGGACAGACGGTGTTCATGTGGGGCTTCTAACTGTGTGGGAAGACTTTAATGTGGCGACACGACGAGACAACAGCGTCCATTCAGGAAATCGTCCTCGATCTTCTAGCATTTTCTACTGTCCTCTTAAATTGACGTCACCGTGACTGTGTGATGCTAGCAGCTAGCAGCATTTTGTTTACTATCATTATATTTCTTTTTTTAATCGATTTTGCATTTTCTACTTGTTTACCATGCTGTTTGTCATTAAAATGGCATTTAAGAATTAATAAAAATATCAGCTAGCAGCAGCTGTCACATTATTACAGTCATAAAAACCAAAGTTAGCGTTAATATTTATCAGGAAAACGGCAGACATTCAACAAACGGCTGAAGATCAGCTGAAGTTTCTCTTTTTATCTGCCTAATAGTTAAAGACAAATCAGTTTCGGTCTTTCGGGCGGGACTGTGTCAGCGGAAGATGCAGTTTCCTTTAATTACATTACGTGAATGTCACATTAATTCAGAATATTTGATCATTTTGCAGCTGTTAACCATCACTAACTCCCATCTCTTCGTTTACTAAATGTTTACAGCCACCATTTGCAGCAAAGCAGCGACTATAAATAAAACTGTCGAACTGTCAGGACGCAGATTGTTTTTTTTTTTTTTTTAGCCAAACTGAAGTTATTTCCATTCCCGATTAGAAAAGCGTGGTGAGCTGTGATTGGCTGTGGCAGAGCTTCCGTCTCGCGCCTCCTCATGGGAGTTGTAGTCTTTTGCGCAGCAGCCAACAAGCGCCGCCAATGGCCTCAGACCCGGAAGCGGACTGCAGAGAGGGAGCGGGGCGGGTTTATTTTGACAGCTGTTTGTTTGGAGGCGGGTCCGGGTCCCGGGGGGGGGGCTGGATGTGAGTAGTGACAGCTCAGCCCGCAGACGGAGCTGCTGCTGGGACACATGGGAGCGGAGAGCACCGGGAGGAAGTTTTAGTCCGACGGGAGTTAAAACCGAGAGAAGAGAAGCAGTAACCGGCGGCAGCATGCTGAGAGGGATCGGCCTCTTCCTGACTCTCCTGAGGCTCGCTGGGCCGCTGCACTTAGAGGTCAGCTGGGGCTTTTTACTTTAGGGACACTTTTCCAGATGTTTGTGTGGGCAGGCGGCTGGAAACCAGATCCAGACTAGAAGTTAAACCAGCAGGAGGTGAAGGACACGAGTGACCCTCATGGTGACCAACAGCTGGATCCATATGTTTGGTCTGATCTTCACTCTGGGCTCAGAATTCAACTTTGGCTTTGGTGTTTTTTATTGTAAAAAGATTGTTGTTGAAGGTGTAACAGACGGTGGTGCTTTATTGATTGATTTATTTCTTATTTTCTAATGCACATGAAACCCAACAATATGGTGGCATTAGAGAATAACCTCACAAAAACTATTTGACAGCGAAGACGATTTGTTTATTTCTCTTTAAATGTTCGTTCTTATTTGGTTTTCTTCAGCACAGGTAAGATAACGCACATCATCCACTAATCCCACCCTGCTGCTGTTTCTTTGTAATTACTGTATTCTGTGTATATAAGGGTTTTTCTGTATATATTTAATTTTCTCTTTCTTTAACTGTGTACTTTATGTCCGTCCCCTTGAGCTGCAGTAACTCAAACTTTCCCCACTGAGGGATCAATAAAAAGTTCTTTATCTTTATCTTTAATAGTGTTGTGGCACGGCTGGATAACCTCTAACATAAACTAAACGACTGACGTCATAGTTTAACTTGTACAATATTGCATATTTAGGGTATGAAAAGGGAGGTGCTTCACTTATTTTCTAAAATGTATTTTATTATTTCTTAATCTAGCACAGGCTAAATGATAATGATCAATAAGCATAACCTCATGAAGTGGTGTTTTATCTTTAACTCCACTTCCTGGAGCAGTTATTACTGGCTGGGTTCAGTCTGTGCTCTGGTCGGGGCGTCGTGCAGTAAAACCCCGTGTGTCTCTGCTCCGCTGCAGCTGACCGGAGTCCTGGACGACTGCTTCTGCGACGTGGAGAGCATCGACGTCTTCAACAACTTGAAGATCTACCCTCGCATCAAGAAGCTGACGGGGAAAGACTACTTCAGATACTACAGGGTAAGAGCCGCAGACACAGTGTGACCCAGAGGGACGTTCAGTTCAGCCCTTTATATGTAAAGATCACATTTAGGAACTCAGTGATACTAAAGTTCTGCAAGAACATCTGAGTCTTTACCCTTTACATTTTTACTTTATACTCTGACATTTCTAAATCTGCACTTTATCTGTCCACATCCTGGTGTCTGAGTGACTGGTAGGTAGTAAAAGTGTTGGAACTGGTCCAGTAGATCACCTCAGCCAGCAGCCACCAAACGGGCTGCAATGGCTGCAACGTGATCCTTTGGGTCAACTGCACCTGATCACAGTAGGTCCACTAAAAGAGCTTGTTTGATCCACTGACAGGCTCAGAGTGTTGTTCACATTGTTATACACCAGGGGTGTCAAATATACCAGAACCAGCCCGCCAGAGGGTCCAATCCGGCCCACGGGATGACTTTGTAAACATTACAGAGAAGACAAAGTTCAATGAACTTGTACTTTTTTTACACTAAAACAAAGGGAAAAATTTGTTATTTAAAGGTCTTTATGCTGTGATTTTTCCGGCCCGGCCCGCTGGAGATCAAATTGGGCCCCTGAACTAAAATGAGTTTGACCCCCCTGTTATACTCAAACCGCCGTTATATCGCTCTCTGCACACACACCAGACTACATTCACTAAAACAGGGATTTTACATTAAAAGATTTGGGAGTTGCTGGTTGACCACTGGCTTGAATTGTCAGTTTGTTTGTGTTATTGTGTGACTTGTTGGTGTTTTAAAGGCTCAGTTTGGATCCAACACAATATTTGTGTAACACACAATAACACAAACACACTGATGGAGGCAGCAGCAGAGCAGCAGCTCCTGTGTCCTGTTCTCTAAAATCCCTGTTTTAGTGAATGTAGTCTGGTGTGTGTGCTGTTTGTGGTTAAACCAAAAGGATCTTCCAGGTCTCTCTCTGTAGGGATCCTTTCCATGATGCTGTCACACACTTAGAATAACACTCTGAGCCTGTCAGTGGATCAAACAAGCTCTTTTAGTGGACCTACTGTGATCAGGTGCAGTTGTCCCAAAGGATCACGTTGCAGCCATTGCAGCCCGTTTGGTGTCTGCTGGCTGAGGTGATCTACTGGACCAGTTCCAACACTTTTACTACCTACCAGTCACTCAGACACCAGGACCGGGTTTTAAAATGCCAGACTGACCCTTAAAGGGAGCTTACTCACGTCAGTGGAAGTGTTTGTAATTTACTGTGAATGTCTGGGATCAGTTTCTTCTTTAATTTTCCGATGTCACATATTTGACCTGCTTCAGTTTGCCTGCTGGAGAGAAGAGACACTCCCTGATGTTCAGGTTGAAGCTGCCCGTCCGTCATGGCGTCATGTAAAACATTTCCTCTGTGTTCTCAGTGGCTTACAGGGCTGTTACACAACAGGAAGGACGGCCGACGGGTTTGTGAAATACTTTAACTGCTGTTCCTCAACAAGACGTTTCAGTTCAATCTTTAATTCAGTAGTTTAACTTACTTTCTCTTCATTTGCCCGTTCTTGTTGGACACGCTGGATGTTTGGACTTTGACTTTCAGTCTCTGTGGTCTGAACAGTGAGGATGGAGACAAACAGCTCACAACGAAGTAGTTTTGACTTGCAAACATTAACCAACAGTAACCAAATGTCCAGGCATCATGTGATCATCTCAGTCAGACACACACACACACACACACACACACTTCTCCTCGTTATCCTAAAAGGTGACTAGTTTCATCTCTTCTTCACTCCGGACGAACAGGCAGTAACAGTGAACTAATCTGCCGTCACACAGCAGCCTGGGAGCTGCTAGTGATGTTAGCATCCAAGCTAACACACCTTCAGCTCACCAGCTGGGAAACATGAGCTGAAGCTTCTCGTGGTCTGGAGAAGCAGCAGTGTCTGTTAGCTCACCACTAACCTCTCGCTCTCTCTGCACTAGAAGAAGGAGAACGAGGAGGGGGGGGGGTTTGAGCGGCGGCGTGCTGCTGCTGAATGACCACAGAGGAAACAAGAGTTTAAAATCTCACCAACTATCAGATGGGTTTGCTGTGAAGTTTGGTTCAGATGTTCTTTGTCTTGTGAGGATGAATCTTCGTCTAGCGCCACCTGCAGGTCACCTGTCCGACTCTCCTCAGCTGTCCTCTGAGGATGACGCTCACATGCTAAACATTAGCGTGTTAGCACATGTTCCGGCCCACACACACACACACAGTGAAGCTGCTGCTCTGTTTTATTGTCCTGCTCTGTTTTTGTGTGACGTTCAGCAGCAGCATCTGTTACTGAGGTCTGGAATCTGATCTGAATCCTCCGTGCTGCGAGGAAAGTGAAGCGAAGGATAAAATAATGATGTATTTAGATGTCAGATGACTAAAACCTCTCTAAGGCGAAGCTCTGTCTCCGTCTTCTCTCCAGGTGAACTTGAAGCGACCGTGTCCCTTCTGGCCCGACGACGGACACTGTGCCATCAAAGACTGTCATGTGGAGCCCTGTCCAGAGGTCAGAGGTCAACCACACCCACATCTGCTCAGCACAGGTTCACACCAACCTGCAAAATGACCCCTTTCACCATCACCATTTGATCCATTTAGTCCGATAACATCAGGAAAGGCCAGAAGAGCCGCACGATTACCTCCTTTTATCACCATTCAAGCTAGCACAGGGCTAACAGGAAGTTAGCAGGGGGCTAACAGGAAGTTAGCTGGTTCAGCAGGCCTGAGACCCTAGCCCTCCATGCTCTATGGGCCCAACAACGAGGCTTCACTGAACAACTTTTATAGGATTGAACGGAGCCTCCAGTGCCGAATCCAGGTCTCTGTAGACGACCATGGTTTCCACAAGTCCCAAAAAAGTCTATAATCAACAGTGATAATCTGAATTTTCACCCAGCTGGTGTGTGGGCTGACGTGGCCTCTCCTCTTTTCTACCACTTAACACCGATCGTTTAGTGCTCTTGTGCCACAAACCGCTCAGATCAGGACGTTTGTGTGTGAAGTCACACGTTGAGTCAGACGAAACAGAAACGCTGGCCGTCACTAGATAGATGCCTAAAATCAGAGCTGTCATTCAGTCCTACTCCATCCTTCGTCCTTTGGCTGTGAGGATGTGAAATAGGCCTTGCCTTCATAATGGTACGTTAAAAACCTCTGAAGGGACAATGACAGGACGTGTGAGGTAAACAGAGGTTTCAGTCTTTAACTGTGAATTTGTTTAGTTAAACACAACTTATATATGTGTGTTAATGTTTGTTTGTGTTTTACAGAGTAAGATCCCAGTGGGCATCAAGTCTGGGAACTACAACAAGGTGAGACCAGGTCACTGTCTGTCTGTCTGTCTGTCTGTCTGAGGAGGATTTACTCACCACTTTGATCTGGAGCGTCTGGATCCTGATGGTTATCGTGACCGTTCTGACCATTTAAAACACCAAATGTCACACAGTAACACACTGACTGATGGAGCAGCAGCTCTAAAATCCCTGTTTTAGTGAATGTAGTCTGGTGTGTGTGCTGTTTGTGGTTAAACCAAAAGGATCTTCCAGGTCTCTCTCTGTAGGGATCCTTTCCATGATGCTGTCACACACTTAGAATAACACTCTGAGCCTGTCAGTGGATCAAACAAGCTCTTTTAGTGGACCTACTGTGATCAGGTGCAGTTGTCCCAAAGGATCACGTTGCAGCCATTGCAGCCCGTTTGGTGGCTGCTGGCTGAGGTGATCTACTGGACCAGTTCCAACACTTTTACTACCTACCAGTCACCTGGAACCCAAAATATTTAAAAAACATAGTGCCCAGGTTTACCTGCTCATCTCTGGACTGCAAACTCCTCTAACTTAAACCTGTTTAATGGAGTTTAGGAGCAGCTGCGTTTGTTCCAGCACTTTCTGTCATCAGCTGATTCAGTACACACACACACACACACACACACACACACACACACACACACACACACACACACTCTCTCTCTCTCAGCTTATCTCCTCGTATAGTTTCCACACGGAGGCTGAGTGTTTGCCCGCTCTTGGCTCGCAGCCTGGTGTTTGTCTTGCAGTGACCCAGAAGTGTTTGTACATCTGCACTCGTCTCAGTCGAGTCTGTTTCACCGACCGTCAGCTGGGAAACATTAAAAGACGTCACTCTAGAAATCACCACCACCACGAACCCCGAGCTGAAAGCGTGTGAATACTTTCCTCCTGATGGGGGGTTGGCAGCC